>NW_015177029.1:18805-39549 GCF_001447785.1 Gekko japonicus | reverse complement strand
CTTTCCCTTCTCTTCCTTCCTCTCTTTTCCTCCTTTCCTCCTTTCCTTTCCCTCTTTCCTTCCTTCTTCCCTTTTCTCTTTCTTTCCTGCCTTCTTCTCTTCTCCTTTTTCCTCCTTTCCCTGTTCCCTACTTCTTCCCTTCTCTTTCTTTCCCTCCTTCTTTACTTCTGTTTCTTTCCCTCTTTCCTTCCTTCTTTCCTTCTCTCTACTCTCTCTCTTTCCTTTTGTCGTTCCTCCTGTGGCCCTACTCTAGTGAGAAGGGGTATAAAGTTTAAACCCCTTCTCTCTTCACTCCCCCCTTTTGAAGATGCCTCCCCCCCTTTTGCTTTCCCTTCTGCCATCACTTCCGGTGATGTCAGGGGGCGTGGCATATGCTAATAGCCCAGTAGCTCATTAGCATGCCATATGCTAATGAGCTCCTGCAGCTCTTTTTCTACGAAAAGACCCCTGAAAACAACTGTGACATATAGAAAGGTATGTCTGTTGAGGCCTCCAACAATTCTCCCTGGTGGATTACTTAGCCTGAACATTTTATGAAGCATTTAAAAGTACTTTTGGGTTATGGTCTGAAAGGAAATTAGGGTGTTAGCATCTGTGATGATTTAACAACATTTTAACAACAACATTGGTTCTACACTGAATAGGATCCAGACTCAGAGGTCACTTACGCTTCCTCACTAGCCGCTTCCAGAGAATGTTCAAAGCACCTCTTAGGGATGGGGCAATGTATACATTTTTTGAAAAATAAATTGATAAAGGCAAGAGAGAAGGATCTGGCTTTTAAGCAAAGAAATCTAGCAGAGAAAAAAACAGATCAACCCCTTTGCCCAGAAGATCTGCTTGTCATTCACCCTACTGAATACAGGAGTCCACTGTTTCCCAAGAGTACACTGTAACAGTAAGCAACAGCTTTTCTACCAACATTCACATCCTATTGCTTGCTTTCCCTCTCTCCCTCTCTCCCTCCTTCCTTCGGAGAGTTTGCAGTTTGTCTTGCAGCACACATCCCCAAATGAGATAGAAGCAGAAGAATCAAAGCTCTGGATTCAAACACATTTGTAAAGTCTCTCTTGCACAAACGACAATTATAGTGGAGGAAATGTCTTTCTCTATGATATAGCCTTGTGGAGTGTATCTATCGCTTTCACTTATTGGGTGAATTGTCAGCTAGAAAAATCAATGAATGGGCTTTTTCTGCAAGGAGCACAAACTGCCAAGTAAATATTTGTATTGCTACAAAGAAAAATGACCCACAATATCAGTAACATGCAGAGGTTTCTTTGGCTGGCAAAAAGGAGTTCATCATCAAACTATTTTAGATCTTTTACAGAACTTTTAAAAGATTAGTACATGATAAAACTTTGTTTCTTATGACAGCAGTTTCCAAATTTCTATACAAATCTGAACCCTTCCTCCTCTTGACACTGTTTTCTCAAAAGCCACACACTGGGGCCCAGCATGTCTACCTGCTTAGTTGGTCATCAGGGGCCCTGTTCACACAGAGGATTTGCCACGGGAGAGTGACGATTGCATGGCAGATTATCCAGGCACGATCACACCACAACATCTGGGAAGTGGAGCGCACCCGTGGCAAATCTGTGGCGTACCGCCGAAAATGTGGGATTAAAAACTACCTGCTCGAAGGTACTAGCAAGCAGTTTGCTGCGGGCTGCCTCCGGAGTCCTTCGGTGTGGTCGCACCGGCCGTGGCTTTTTACCTCCAGCCCCTCATTGATGCGCAGGCACTGAGTGAAGGAACCGTGGCGTGCCGCCGACACATGGGATCGTGTTATGGCGGCTCTAATTGCGGTGGCGCAAAAAGCCCCGCCTCCCCCCCACGTTATCCAGCACGTGTGACTGGGGCCTGAATAGAGCAAGTAGTATTTCTTAAAATACTACTTTAGAGGCCAGGAGCTTTAATACCCATATGACCAATGGAAACTGAAAGCCTGCTTTAAGAATTCAGCTCCCTTTCTCTCCTCACCCCTTTACTTTATGTAGGTTTCAGTGAAAGTGATTTTAACAGCAATTAATGTTGTACTTCATTTACCATCACTGAAATCAATGACAAACCTCCTATTTGTAATTGTCTTCATTACATCATGGGAGCATCAATCTCTTGATTTAAAGAGGATCACCGTATCTGGGAACCTCTTGCTCTAGGCAAACTGATTTAAAGTCTGAAGATACCACTCAATGACAGAGACAAAAATATGCATCTTGCAAATTAATTCCTAATCGTGCCCGGCTCCTAGTGAGGAATATTTTATTTATTAATCTCTCATCCACTTTTCTCACAGAGACTCAAGACAGACTATAACCCCCCCCCAAATATTATAATAATTATAATATACAGCAGATAATGCAGTATAAAAGGAAAGCGGGCAAAAAAGAGAGGTCTCAAGATTTCACACATAATTAAATTAAAACTTTAATATCAAAATATAAAGTGCCATTCTGGCAGAATTCCATTTTAATACAGTACTCCAAAGTTTTAAGGGCCCAACTAGATGATGAGAAAGGTGGACTATAAATGCTGTAAAATGAATAAATAAATTAGCAATTAAGATTGTTGATGGTTCTTTGCTGCTAGTTTTTATTAGTTCCCAGCAGTTTCATGGGCTGCTAATCTGAATGGAGAAGCCTTGCAGGAAGAGGGACTGTTTAACCCAGGGATGTCGAACTCATTTGTTATGAGGGCTGGATCAGACATAAATGAGACCTTGTTGGGCCGGGCCATGAGTGTCATAAAAGGTAATGACAGGTAGCAGAGACGTAAACTTTATAAAGGACACAAACACAAAGATTTTTTTTACTTAAAATAAAAACATGCTTAAAACATTAGCACTCTTGCAATATCTTGTTTATTTAACAGTGTCTGATAACTGACAGCTCTTGCTCTGAATTACTGCATCAAAATGTCTGTGCTGTTGCAATCTTGACTGTGCTGTTCAGGTGTGTATCTGTAAGCTGCAAACCTACGATAACGCAGCAGCAGCAGAACTGGAAGAAGAAGCACAAGACAGCCAGTTCTACTGCGGGCCTGATAGAAGCCCTCTGGGGGCCTGATTCGTCCCCTGGGCCACATGTTTGACACCCCTGGTTTAACAATTTCCTCTTGTACTTTGTCCCCAATCTAAATCCAGCCCCCTAGAAACTGTTATGAGGTGGGGGGGGGTGTCAGCCAGAGATTCTGTACCAGTCTTCCTCCCGCATCTTTCTTCACAGAGCCAATACCAGTTTTGGGCAGAGCTATATCGGAGAAATTGCACAGCCCGATCAAATCAGCAACCCCAGGCAGCTGCTTTGAAATAAATGAGAAAATCCTGAACACAGATCTCCCACATCTCATCACTTAAAGCCTAAGTTGCATTAATTTTAGTGTATGAGATTTAAATATTTGTGTATTTATTTATTTCAACAGGGCTTAAAAGTGGTGCTACCTGTTATGCAGCACAATGCTATGCATGTTTACTTCGAAGAGAGTCCGACTGAGTTCAGTGAGGCTTACTGTCAGACTCTTGGACAAAGTTACTCTCAACAACATTCTCATTATTTGTTTATTGAGGAATAAAGATGTTCCAAGCTAAGCCCACTTCTGTGTCAGAACTAAGGTTCTGGTGCCAAAACTCAGAGTTATGCATGGTTCAAACAAGCCCCCTCCCACAGTTTGGTCCAATCACACATCACAGACATCCCACCTAGCTTTCGCATGCTCCCAAGCCCCCACCTGTAAATCCACCATTATGTTATCTATGGCAGCGAAGGAAGCACAGAGAGTTCCAAGGTCATCCCTGAGAAGGGAGGTTTCTTAGAAGACCTACATTGCTGCTATAGCAGAGCTGTTCTCACACTCTCACAGTCACACACACCGGAATTTCCCTCCCTTTGCAGGTCCCGAAACCCCATAAGTCATGGCAAACAAGATCTCGAGTTTGACACTAACTCTCAAGTAAATGCACATACATTGCTGCCTTGATCAAGTTAATGGGGAGATCAACTATAGCTTTAGCTGATGAATCAGTGGGAGTAATTTTTATTAGTGAGATCATACATTATCGAGACAAACTAGGTTTTCTTGCAGCTATTTTGTTTCTGGTGTTTTACGGTAATAAGAAATGAAAAACAAATTATTCAACATGATTATCCTAATAAGGAGCTGCAGCTGTTGTTGAATAAGGTATAGATTATCTTGCATCCCTTCATATTGATGTTTTGCTATATAAAAATCTTTAACTTTCATCGGTTAAGTAATTGGTTAGATGTTTAATCATCTAGAAATTTGTGAGTCACATGACAGCCCTACTTAAAAAGTACTTAACTTCCACTGCATCAAGCCCAATATCTATGGGAAGGGGGGGGGGAAAGAAAGGAAAAATGTAATGGCCACACTTAATTAGCACTGTAATCTGAAACGTATTATCAGTGGGCAGAGTAATACTTATATAGTTGATATTTGTAACCATATTTGAAAAAGACAATGGGAAAGATCTACTAAACTCTTTTAGTCCCATGTTTCCTCCGTTAGCTATCAGCTTGAGGTTCATTCCAGTTTATTCACTTGTCATCTACACTGAGTTCTTCAGTTATCTTTTCTCTTAAAGTAAATACTGAGTGACACATTCATAATTAGACTTGCCTGACTGTTCCTTTTTAGGGTGGAAGGATATCAAATCTTGGCATTTCCAACCCTCTCCTGACTCCTGGTCAGTGTGCTAAGGAGCATACCCTTTCACCACTGATTAGTAAATAGTAGGAAAATTGACACAAAATATACTACAATCACTGTTCAGATACTGTAGCTTCAATTATTGATTGCATGTAAAAGCTGATGGGAACTGAAAGAAATCAAACTACATTCAACTTTTGCAGTCAAAAAGAAAGTTGTAAATCCATTTACTGGGTTTTTCTTTTAGACATTGCTAAAATTCTTTGGAAACATAATGTGGGGTTTGGACACTCAGGCTAGGGACAATGTTTAGTCCAATCAAAGACTAGGGCTAAAAATATATGTTCAAACACACACAATACATATTTAGATATTTAGGGTCTCATTTCACGTCAGTACAATGTCCCATTTTGTGTAAAATGGTTATAATTTATTGTTTTTTCCTCACTGGACCTAGGTTACTTTAAATTATCAACTTTATGTTTTCAAAAGTTTAAAGGTTTTTAAATTTGAGACATCGTTATCTAAGGACTTACATAATAAAATCCTTCACCAGAACAAAAAAAGCCATTCAGAGGCTAAGGCTGTCTCCCAGAGACTGGGATTTGCTTGCAGGTCTCCATTTGAACATATGGAAAGGCTCGTTTGCCAATGCTCCTGTTTCACACTATAGCCTTATCCCCCTCCCCCAACATGATTTGGTTTCTTCCTCCATTGCTTCCAGCTGCTTCCTTAGTGCCCCTTGCTGCCACCACAATGGCACCGGCAATCTGTGCTGTGTTGCTGCCGCTGCTTTTGTAAACACACCATGTAAGCTGCATATGACACCGCACGAGAACAAGACAGCGGCATTGTTAGAAGTCAGCTCTCCTCTAAAGTTTGGTAGTTGGCACCGGGAGAGAAAGCAAGCCTAGACACCCTTCATATAAGATTGCTCCAGATAGATACTAAATCTAACACACTGCCTGGCCTAAAAATGGCCCCACAAGGAATGCCAAGCAGAAAACCAGCCTGGGGAAAACTATCTGGAAGTGAACCCAGGAACTGAATTGCAAACAAATCTCTCTCCCACCTAAATATAGTGCATATTTTATAACAATGGATTTCTCAGGAAAACAGCACCCCACTTTGATGGTACCTCTTTCATCCCTGGTATTGGCTTCTCCTCGTTGCACCTACGCCCCTGTTAGCATATCCATAGCATCTGGAAGTGTCATGCATCCTGCATCAACACACAACTGCCATATCCTAGCTCCAGGAGGACTATCAAGGTCCACTTAGTACTGTGATCTCCCTCTGAGAAAACCATTAACTATTTGTCCAAGCTTCTGGGAACCTTGCTGTAAACACATTAAGCTACTGTTTTAAGGGCAAACCTGTTATCCTGCCCTAAGGTAATTTTGCCTGCATGAACATGCCTATATATACATGAACCCAGCTTCAGTTCAGGTGCTCTCTTCTTGATGTCAGCTTCACATTGAGCGAAGCACTGGTCACTTCTTTCTTCCATGGGCCTGAAACTACAAGACTGGTAAATATTGCCTACCCTAAACCACTATTTCCCCTGCTATTTCCTTTTATTTTCTCAGTTAGGTCTTATATGCTTGTTGTACAGTGTGCTGTTAAGCGTGTCTTGCTCTTTATTATCTTTCAATAAAAACTCTACCAGTTGAACATCAGCCTGGTTTATTTGAGAGTTCTCTGAGGAAAGAACTCCCATATACAAAGGTGGAGAATCCTGTGTTATCTGCCTCTCGCTAGCTAATTTCCCCAAACAATCAATTATTAGACCAATTTGGGTAACAGCATAACTAGGGCTGGTCTGTTTTGGCTGTTTGGTCTGTGTACAAGAGTATTTCCTCACTTTGATTTGCTAACCCTTCCAGTTCTGGTCTCTTGTTCTACAAATGAGGTTGCCAGCCTCCAGATGGGGCCTGGAGATCTCCCAGAATTACAACTGATCTCCAGACAAAATGGAGAAAATGGCTGCTTTGGAGGGTGGACTCTATTGTATTATACCCCAGCTGAGGTCCCTTCCCTCCCAAAACCCCATCCTTCCCCTAAATCCCCAGGAATCTTCCAACCCAGAGTTGGCAAGCATACCTACAAACAACTGGCCCTGGAATATGAAACACTGGCAATTTCCACAGTTCATGCAGCTCTAATGGGTAGCCTATAAGCCTCCATTTCCCATTGCTCTACCCCCTTGACCTCTTGCCTTTCCTTCTTGAGATACAACACATCAGACAAAATGTGTGGGTGGTTGTAGTATTTGCATTTTAACATGGACATTCCAGAATTTGGTGGTAATTGTGTAGATCTGATATTATCATGATGACTACTTGAATGCATTACTGGTTGCTTCAATAAAACAATATCTGATTTCACGATATTCTGGGTCTCAGTACTCTTCCCAAGTTTGCTCAGGAGCCTCATCATTTTGTCAGTAGTGGTATGTGTCAGATCCTCAAACCAGATGCAAAACTTAAGCCAGCAGGTTACTTCCTTGGACCCAGGCTTCCCCAGAGTGATTTTGGATCAGACTGGAAAGTAGGCTTCATGCATACAGACGTGTTTCTAGTACACTCATGTCTTTTTGACAGACATGGTAACAACACTCACTAAATAATATAAACCATATGTCCTCCACCCTACATTAGGGTACAGAAAGAAGAACCTGGCATAAATGCCTAGCCTGCATTCTGACTTGAAAATATATCCACATTGGGAATACTGCTTTTTAAAAGTTATTTCTCATTCTACGCTATCAGCCAGTGGAAGTTTACGGGAATAACATTTTTTTTTAAAATATCATGACCTCAGGGGATCATACTTTCCTGCACAGTTCTGTGAAAGACCAAATGAGCTGCAGCCAGAAGTGGTTTCTTAATTTGCTCTCGGCCCTTCCCATTCTTATTATTCCTTTCTTCTGGCATATATTTTGCTTAGCATCTGGACCATTTTCATTTTTATACAGAAAAATTAAACTATTCAACCAAAATTCTAATCTCTTCCTACATTCTTCCCCTCCACCTCCTCATTTTCCTGGAAGCTGAAGCAGCAGCTTTCTCATTAAATATCAATTTACAACTCCAAAATCAGGAACAGATCAATGAAAGTTATCTGCATCTTGCAAGTTCTAACACATCTTCCTTTCGTCACTCTCAGGCAAAGTGGAGGATGTTATGCAGAGCATGTGGTCTGCTTTCACAAATAATTTCTATGGAAAACAGCAGTAAGGCTGTAATACATACCCAAGGTGACCTGATTACTGAAATTTGTTCCAGTTGTCATTAGACATATCACACTATGTCAGTCAAATCAGGATAGAACTAAGAAATACTGACACATAGCAACAGTGATCGGAGATGAAAAATACTGTTCCATTTTAAGGATCCCTTGGTGGGAGAGGAATCTTAGTTTACGATTCAGTCACCCCCTGATCCATAAGGTCTTCCTTCTCTACCTTACACCCCATCCTCCCCAAGGAAAAGCACTTTCTTCAAAGTGCAACATCTGGGATAGGACCATCTCTTGGCCACAGGCAGGAAACTGCAAAGATTACAAAGGGAAGGGCTATCAGCTTTCCTAACCAGCCCTGCCTGCCTGCCTGCCTGCCTGGCATGTGACATAATTCTGTTGGCCCTTATAAGTTGAGCTAATGAAGTACAATGTGCCTTGAGGAAGAATACTTCTTCCCAAGGGGGGGAGGGAGGATTGTGCACAGAATGAAAGATAAAATATTGTATATAGCACCACTGCTACTATCATTCCCCTGGGGAAGAAGCACTCACAAAGCACAAAGTGCTTTTTATTTGAAATATTTATATCTTGCTCTTCACTAAAAAGTCCCCAAGATGGACAAGAAATTCAGTTCCACAATATACTGCATGCCAGAAAATTGCAAACAATAAAATACCCATTTAAAATATGATCAGTTAAAAACACAGAAACACAAAGCAGCAAATAACCCTAGAACCATTCATCCTTATGTTTAGAAGGGAAGAAGTAGATGCTGAGTGGAAGCATTTCCTTTTTTACTGGTTCCCTTCTGGAAGCATAAGACAAGTGCTACCATTCAAATAACACACACAGTGGAAAGGAGGTTGCCTCAGCAGACCCATGGGTGCCCCAAGCCAAAATATTCACTCTTCTGCCCGCCAAAATGGATAATCTTGCCAGTTCAGTGAAGCCATTGGATTCAGACCCTTCTGATCCAGATTATCAGATGATCACACAGTGAAGATCGCTACGAAGGATAAGACATCACACTCTAACCCAAGGATTGACATCGTTCAGCTGCTGCTGGGCAGCTCACAACTGAATTGACTATTTGTTCTGATTATAGCCAATGCAATTCAGTCTTTTTTTTTTAAAGATGCATTTTGAGACAAATATCTGTAGTTCAAAACTGCCATTCATTTAAGCTCCAGCCTGAACCTCATACAGCATACTGTCGGAATTAAATAATGCAAAATGCATTCAGATTAGTGGGAAATATGTGCATGAAACTGTACGCTCAATCACTGAAGACTAAGCAGAAGACAACGTACAGTGAATCTATTGCTGGTCTGTATCTCTCCAGGATGATGATGGTCAATCAAATATTTGACTGCTTTCTTCACATCTAAAAAAATAAAAACTGATTACACATACGAAATGAGCATATCGGGGGAAAAGCTGAGCTAGAACCTTTCCTCGGCATGCTTTTCCACATGCATTTCCCACAGGCTTATGGATGCTCTCAAACATTCCACTAAGTTGTTAAGACATAATTTCCCTTTAGAAAACTTACCATGACACTTCCCTAGTACTTAGTTATATATTGAATCTGTTTTGAACTGAGTTTCAAACTTTGCCATTATTGATCTCAGGTTTCCTAACAATTGCTTTTGGGGGTTTCTTTTTTAAAATGGTAGTATTCATGCAGTACTGGGCATTCATATTCACTATTCCATTATGCAGGCTTTTGGGGAGGTGGGCCTCTTTGAGAGCACTATGATAACCTGTGTTTTAAGTATCTGGGGATGGGGGGGGAGTAGACTTTGACGTCCAAAATACGCTTGAGCTAGTTTTATGAGCATACAATACGTTGCCTGTGTGTTTCCATGTGCCTTTTTTTTCAAGGTTCATATGGCATTCCTAAAATTATTTCCTGCAGATACATATGGAGAGTTAATGATTTTGTTGGATAATGAAGTCGCTTCCCTGGGTGTGTGGTGCCACTGGCCTTGGCGTGGTCTAGTATAATGTTGGAACAGTAGAAAGATTTTTTGTTATTGGTCTTGTTTACTGATTTTTTACTGTTGCGTTGCATTTCCTGACAATGTACACAGTTTAAAAATGAACAAGGCTTCAGTGAGATTCCTATAAACTAAGAGGAGAGGGGTTCCCTGGTGGTTTTTATATATTGACAGTATGAAATTCATTTTTTAAGAACAGCAACATCCTTCTGATATCATATATAAGCATAATATTTTTAAATCTCAAACTGAAAATTAATTTTTACAAGGTTAAAAATTGTGCATTAAACAATAGAAAGGGAAACGATTGTTCATTTGATATAAACAAGTTGCATGCTAGCTTGTTTATTCATAGCTAGGTCTTGCTACAGCAATCCAAGCTTTTGGGAGTATATGCAAACCGGAATATTTGCATTTGGCCTTGAGCAATATACCTGCTCTGCAACAGTGGCCTCCCCATAGTTTTGAACATGCTGACAGTCTTCGCTAACTAAACCTCTGAGATGCCTTAAAATATGAACAAATTATAAACCAATGACAAATTATTGCAGATATTAGAAGTAACAATGACATGGAAAAACAGCGAAAGCTTGAGGAAATCTTAAACTGTCAAGTGACCTTTAAGTAACAAGGAGAAGACTGCTTAATCGGAGAGATGAGACACAAGAGATTTCACATCAACACAGTGGCAGAACTGGAGCACCAAATACTTCACAGCAGCGACAACCCTCACTGTCCCCAGGACACAGAGTTTCCCACAGGGTTCCCCCTTCTGGCTCCCCAGATCTCCTGTTGGATCTATTGATGCACTGCGAAGAGCAGAACCCACACATCCAGTTACATAATTTCCTATAAGGTTTTCAAAATACTGGATCTGTTTGAGGCATCTGTTTATCAAAACAAGCAGAAACGGCAAGTTCTTCAGCCGTGGGATGAACATGGCTGCAAGGTAGTCTGTTTTAAGTCTCCCGCCCCATGATATTTTAAAAAGGGACCCATGTGCCTTTATGAAAACATACATTCATCCTGTGCAAAAAAATGTTTTACAAATATTATAAAAACATTGCAAAACTATTCTAGGGATGTGGGGAAAGGAAGTGTGCTGGTGTCTCCCAGGCACAAGCCCATAATCAGCTACACAGTCGAGTTTCCCCTGGTTCAATCTAAGCCACCAAAATCCTCCACTTCTGGGGTGCTCTTTCAGAGCTTATGCCAGGAAAAAAATAAATGCATTAATGGCAAGAAGTAGCCATCACTACTTCTATTACTTTAAAAATGTTACATCTGTCTTCTTCTCAAGCATGCTGACTTCCCCCTCTGTTAGCCAACTGCTGGAAAAGATGTCTCAGTGTAAGAGTTTAAACCACTGGCATTCCTTTTCAGTTTGTCACAGTTATTTGAGGGGCTGTCAGATTGTTTAAAATTTGTATTTTATTACTTTTGGCTGTTACCAAGAGTAACGAACTAACAATAACTAACAAGAGAGATTGTAGAGTTCCACAGGACAGACAATATCAGTAGAATAAGCTGAACAGCACATGATTGCTTTATATATCCATAAAACCGCAACCGACAGAGCAATAAAATGAAACCAGAAAGATTTGACTTTCAAAAAAGGGTGTTGAGTACAGGAAATGTCACTTAACATGGAAAATGAATGGTTACAGCTTTGCATGCAAGATGTCAGCTTTGGATGTACCTGTTAAGTATATGTTTGACGGGTTTAATTTTCCATCAACAGTAGGTCACATATCCTTTGCTATTGTCTTGTGAGTTCTGTGTGGTGTTGCCAGGAGACATGCCACCAGTTTGTCAATGTCTCTCCATAACATTTAGGTTACCCAGACAGCCTTTGCCAGATCCTGCACGGTCTGTCAGATTTTACTGAATCTCAAGGCGAAAATGGAGGTAGGCTGGTTAAAGGAATGCAAGGCCGGAGCTAGTCACTCAGCTTGATTCAGTCTGAGTCCCCTGAGACAATGGAAGGTTCACCAAGAAAGGAGATAAGCTATGCAAGACTTTTAGATTAGAAAAGTCTGGGGAAGCAGACCCAACCAAATACAACCAAGGTATCATGGCTATTGTCAGGGGTCGTTTCGTAGAAAAAGAGCTAGGGGAACTCATTAGCATAACTCATTAGCATATGCCACACCCCCTGACATCACCGGAAGTGTTGTATACAAGTTTTCTTTATGTTGTAATGTTATTTTCCTGATTTCTAAAGACTCTTCTCAAGAGTTGCTACATTTAATATAGGGACTAGCCCTTATTTCCTTAGACCATATCTCATGTGGGACCTGTCCTTGATAGACTAAGCTTCGAGAGACCCTTTGGCTTCAAACCATGCTGGCTAGGCAGTTAGTGGTTAAAAGTTTCGGTGGGGTGGAAATTCTCCCTCCATGCCACTTGGATTATGGAAATGCTGACTGTTCACTTCATAGCTCCTCCAGAGAGTCATGTGCTGGCATTTGCATAGGTGCTTCTGCAGCTATTTTGATTGTATTTCTTCCTATATCCTGGGTCAGTCAAGATGGTGAACCAACCAATAATCTGATGAAGGGAGCTTGGACTCTTGAAAACTTATTCCCCCCCAAATCTCGTTGGCCTCCGAAGGGGCCAGTGGAATCGAATATAGCCCAGCCAATAAGGAATCCCATAGTCACGGTTTGCCATCATCTCCTTGTTGGCTTTAGCTGTATGATGACATCTAACAGAGAGGAAGTGAGGGATTCGGAAAGTGAGGGCCAAATAAAGGAACACCCTGACATCACCGGAAGTGTGTCATAAGGCCACACACCCCGCCCCCAACGGTCCCGGCCGCCACCGCCAGCCTTGCTGCTCCACTGCCGAGCCCCATGAGGGGCCCAGCGGTGGACCTGCAAGGCCGGCGGGAGTGCAAGGAAGCCCTGCGAAGGCCCTCCCTGGCCCCAGGCAGGCAGGGGTGGGGAGAGGCAGGGAGGAAGCAACTTACCCTCCCTCTTCTCCTGCCTCCTCCTGGCTGAATGAGGGCCGGAAGCAGGTGGCGGGGCTTCATCATGTGTGCCGCCCCCCCATACCTCACCCGGGGGAACTGCGATCCCCCGCGATCCCCCCCGAAATGACCTCTGGCTATTGTGTTGTATATTTTGACATCATTCAGTGATCAAGACGATATTCTAGGCAACAGCTGACTTCAGTCCCTTAGTCCCAAAGGCTTGACTTCACACCACATCTCAAACTCGTCAAGCCTCTTTCATGTCTCCAATCCCTCCCTTCCTTCTCTGATTGGAGGAGTGACAAACTCTGCCATGCCCTCCTTCCTGGGCCAATCAGAAGCACTTATTCCAACTCCTGGCAAGCCTGCTAAAGTAATCTTTTGCCTTCTGTTGTGTTCAGTCCCTGTAACTGAGCTCCCTTCCCAATGTCAAATTGTACACAGCCAGCACATTGCCAAAAAACTGTCAGCACAAGGCTACTACACACACCATCCTGCACACTGGCAGGCTGCACATGCTACTCTGCACATGTACTTCCCTGTCTCCTATCTGTGCGCCCTGGATCCTGACAAAACTGATGAAATCCAGCCTTACTTCCTCTTTGGATTTATTTATGGGCTGTGTAGCATTTTGTGCTGAAATGTACTAAAACATTACTCTGACTTCTTGCCTGTAACCCTGATTCCCCTCAATAAACTATGTTGGATTATCCCAATTTATTGCAGGCTCTGTTTTCTTTTATTTTTTTAAGCCTGATTTAAAGCTCCATCACATTTCATTTCAGCTACTGTTGTGGGGAGGAGAAGGGAGTTTGTAAGCCACTTTGAGACTCCTTCAGGTAGTGAAGGGCGGGGTATAAATCCAATCTCCTCCTGTATCCCATATCTCTGGAGGAGGCATGCTGGAGGAGAAGGAGGTGCAGGCAGGACTTGGTGTCTAAATTGCTAAATTTTGACTTTTAAAACAATTAACTTTGGAGATAGCATTTTGTGGGGCATGGCTGTTAATTAAGGGGGCGTGGACCCAAGATGCCCCACTGTGGCTACGGGAGCACTGAGTTCTGTTCAGACAGAGAAAGAAGTTAATATATATTATCCTGAGCACAGCAATGGGCTGCAAGAATCAAGTATTTATGAAGCAAAATTTTGAACTCATCTGGAAAAATCCTCAGTAGGAACAGCCTAGGATCAGGGTAGTTGGTTTAACCCATTATTTTGTTAATTTCTAGATACATCTGATCCTAGAACAGAAGACGACCACATGTTTGAAGGCGCCAAGTGCCAGAGACACAGATTTACTGTTTGGAGAACACCTGATGCTACAACCCTGCTAGAGCTGTAAAGCTGTGGGCCTGGTTTAGATGGGAACCTGTGCAACATCAGGATAGGAGTATCATATACTTAAAAGATTATTTACTTCTATGGACTTCAATAGGGCTAAATGCAATTTCTCCAGTTTAATTAGGTTGTCCAGCCACTGAGATCAAGGACATACAGTGCTGGCCCTGGGACAGGAGACATGCTGTTAAATTCCATCTGGTTATGAACCCATTGATCAGTGTAGGACCAGTCATTGGCTATGGTCAAACTGGTGGCTTGGTGCAATATGATGCTGCCTCTAATTGAACTGGTTTAAAGTGTTGCAGGGCATATCAGCCACACAGGACACCCTGCTGTGGGTTATCCATGGAGACATCCCATGGTAAAGCATCCACATTATTGCAGTGCCTCAGCCACAGAGCGTGCTGCCAAAAAATAATAATCAAAATTCATGTGCGCATAAGTGCACATGCATGCACACATACGCTCATGTATTTATTTATTTATTATTTATTTATTTTGGGATTTATATCCCGCCCTACCCGTGTGGCCCAGGGCGGCGAACAGGTCTGCACATGCATGCATGCACATGCGCATATAGGGAATTTAAAACAAAAAACAAAAACCCCTCCCTAGCAGCAGAACAGATCTACAGGTTCAGACTGCAAAATCCATTCTGCGCATGCTCCCCCACATTCAGACATGACTGCGCGGGGAACCGAAAACACCACTTGTGATGTGGTGCCTTTTTAACCTGACTCCAAGTCATATATGACAGGATAAGTATGGCTGAGGAATGCCTGACAGCTGCAGCTGTCTGACTGCTCCCATTTGATCTGAAGGAGAGGAGTGGCTGTGTTGTGCCAAACTGCCCGTGTGATCACAGCCATTCTCTCTTAGCCACAGCTCTGTCACTGAGTCCTGGAATAATGAAGGGCTATCATGAGCGTGGATAGAAGTAGTTTTGTAGTAGGGGTAAAAAAGGTCAAGCTGATTGGTCCCAAGGAGGGTGTCAGTGTAACAAAATCTGCTTGCTTGCTTCGATCAACTCTATTACAGCTATATGTCACTGAAAACACTCTTGAAAGGGCTGATACTAGCTTCTGGAGCCAACCCAATGGATTTGGTGGCCCTCCTGGATTAGAGACACTCCCTTGTCCCAAGTATGAAGATGTTAACTCCTAGGCTGTCCATGGCTTCTCAAGACTTGCTGAAATGCTATTCAGTCAGGGTCCAGAGGCACACATGCAAAAATGCCTCACATAGGGCATATTAATAAAAACACAGATCCTGGCTGTAATCAAAATGAACCTTATCACCATTATAATTAATCATAATTTCAGTATTACTATATCTAATACTGAAATAGGTGGCTTGTGCCAACTACAAAAGTAATCCACATCTGGATTACTTCTGAATGATGATTTACCAATATGGAAACAAGCGATTATTGGTATTTTACTAGCGGCTGCAAAACTTGCAAATGCTTCTCAATGGAAATCCCCTTCAGCCCCATCTGTTTCGGCTTGGCATTCCAGACTTTGGGAACAATATGTTTTAGCTAAATTAACTTTTAATGTTAATTCTTTGTCTTCACCAGCAACAGTTTTGAAGTTTAAAAAAACCTGGTCCCCTATTTTAAATTACTTGTCAAAGAACAGAGAAATTCCGAAAATAACTTTATACTTGTTATATATAATTTAAGGCCCTTTATTGTTTTGTTTTGTTTTGTTTGTTTTACTGGTGTTGCTGTACCACTGTTTTAATTTTTAATTTTTGAATGTAATAAAAATGTTTAAAAAGTAATCCACATCTGGCAGTGGATACTACAACTGTGGCTGTACAAAACATATGCCTGTTTAATCAAAGAGAAGATTTTAAAAATACTCCACAACAGGGGTCGTTTCGTAGAAAAAGAGCTAGGGGGACTCATTAGCATAACTCATTAGCATATGCCACACCCCCTGACATCACCGGACGTGTGTCATAAGGCCACACCCGCTGACATCACCGGAAGTGTGTCATAAGGCCACACCCCCCGCCCCCAATGGTTCCGGCCGCCGCCACCGGACTTGCAGCTCCACTGCCGAGCCCCATGAGGGGCACGGCGGTGGACCTGCAAGGCCGGCGGGTGTGCAAAGAAGCCCCGCGAAGGCCCTCCCTGGCCCCAGGCAGGCAGGGGTGGGGAGAGGCAGGGAGGAAGCAACTTACCCTCCCTCTTCTCCTGCCTCCTCCTGGCTGAATGAGGGCCGGAAGCGGGGTGGCCGGAAGCAGGGGGCGGGGCTTCGTCATGTGCCCTGCCCCCATACCTCACCTGGGGGAACTGCGATCCCCCCCGAAATGATCTCTGCTCCACAAGCAGACTGAGCATGCTGTAGAAGCCACAGAATGTAGAGAGCAGTTCAACGGGAGGGGAAAAACACAGAGGGAGATGGTGAAATTGGCTTGCCCAAGCTTCAAGAGCTCATCCGTTTCCATGACAGTAAAATATGCTTCCCCCCCCTGTTACTTCTAGTTAGGAAGCTGGCTCCCTATTTTCAGACATTCAACTGGGCCACACTGATCCAAGCTTCAGCAACCTTGAGGCTAGAATACTGTAACACACTCTATGTGGAGCTTCCCTTGAAGATGATCTGGACGCTGCCACTGGTGGAGCTAGCTGGTGGGCTATGCTACTGCTATTCTGAGGTGCACTGACTCTAATCTGGGAGAACCGGGTTTGATTCCCCACTCCTCCACTTGCACCTGGCTGGATGACCTTGGGCAAGCCATAGTTCTGACAAGAGCTGTTCTTGAAAAAGAGCAGTTTCTGTCAGAGCTCTCTCAGCCCCACCTACCTCACAGGGTGTCTGTTGTGGGGAGGGGAAGGGAAAAGGAGTTTGTAAGATGCTCTGAGACACCTTCGGGTAGTGAAGGGCGGGGTATAAATCCAATCTCTTCTCTTCTTCTTCTTCCAATTTGTTTTTGGGTCCAACTCAAGGTGCTGGTGCCTATTAAAGCTCTTCATGAACTGGGGGCCACACATCTGAAGCTTCCCATGTGGCAGCTCCGGTCTTCCCAACAGGTTCTGCTGTCAGTACTCCCCTTATCCAAGGCATATTTGGAAACAGCCTGGGCTTGAGCCTTTTAAGTGGCTGCCAGATGTTTCTGGGACAGGCTCCTACTTTCCTGGCTTTCCAGTGAGGATTGCAAAATAGAGCTGTTCCAAACAGCTTTATTTATTTATTTGGATATTTTCATCCCTCTTTTCTCCAGCAAAGCAAGACTCTAAGTGGCTTACAAAACAAACAGCAGCAAAAAAAATATACAACAGCATAGAAATCACAATACAATGAAACACAGAAACAGCAGCCAGGACGTGGGACTGAGCAGCTGGATGAACTCAGCCCCTCCCCTGGCAAGTTGCAGCAGTTAAGCCTAGGCAGCCGGGGCAGTCTAAGCCTAGCCAGAGGGGAAATACTGCAGTTGGGGAGCATTGAGTGATTTTAGCTAGTCTTAAATGTTTTTATATCTTGTTGTTTTTGTTGGAAAACCTGGCAAAAATATTTAGATATTTAGCATTTGCAATGGATCTGTGTAAAAATCTTTATTTCTAAGGGAAGGGTACACAGAAAAATCTACAAAATAATGAAGACCTAAGGTTACATCTCTACAGCTACAGAACAGACCGACCACACAGTCTCACAACAACAACTGCAAAAACAACAATGGCGATTCTTCTTCTTCTTGACCCTTAGAAGGAAATCACCTGAATGCATTAACCAATGATTGTGAGTAAACAGACTCAGATTTCCCGGGCTTTCTTCCCATTGGCTCTGTGCCAGCTTTCCCTTCCAGGTCAGTCTAAACAATAGCACACAAAGTAAACAGATTAACCCTATAATGACTGAATTAGACCTTGCAACACACACATATTTCCAACATTTTTCAATGCTTGCTCATAAAATTGTTTTTACGTTATTGCACAGGGAAAAGGCAGGCATATAAATATTTTAAATAAAGCAGTAAATGCACTTGTTAAATTTCAAGCACATTGAGTAAGTTATGAATTGTGTTGATGGTCTGTAAAGTTCCAGTGCTGCAACTTGGATTTCTGTTTTTAATGAGAAGGTCAAATACATTTTAGGTAGAGCTGATGAAACATTATCAACTAATGGTTTCCTCTGTGGTGGGACTCTTTTCAAAAGCAATTTTGCTTCCTCACAAGACAGAAGATCTTCCCTGTTTTGGGGACACTGAAGTGATGGATGAGTAAAGTAGCTCCATGCCAAGAGATGAGCAGCTGGAAAAAATGTACGAACAAGTGAAGTGAGGAAACTAAGCAATATTCCTCTTATGAAAGTAATACATTTAGCCATGTCTGGGCCTGTGTAACCCTCATGGATTCTTTATCACAATATTGCTGTATCTAAAAAGCATTCAGAGAGCACTGTAGAAAATTGTGAACAGATTTGATTTCAAAATGCTACGATTCACCAGCTCATGAGCAGTTTCATAACTTCAAATTCACAGGGGAAATTCTCCCACCTGAATGCTGCTAAACTTTTTCAAAACATGTTTCCAGCACATCTTACAAAAAAAAAGGCAGGGTCATATGGGACAATCCTTTGACAGGTACATCCCAAGCAACATGTCCGGACTACACAATAAAGGGTTCTCTTTTTCCCCAAACTCAACAGAGATCCCAGAGGATTCTAATGAAATATGTGGAATAATTGAAAACCCAAACAAACAAACAAAAAACCCCACAGTATTATTTGACCAAAATAAATAGTACTTTAAAAAATTCTAATACAGTTGTTTTCTGTGTTTTCACATTCGTTTGCTTGCTTTTTGTCTGGATGAGGAGGACCTTACCATGGCTTTATTCTTTTCACATTCCAGAGAATGTAAAAAGAGAGGACTGAAGTTCTTTTTTTACTCCATGTTCTTAAGTGTTGTGTGCAATACCAAGCATTGTTAAACAGCTGCTAGATTTCTCCATAGGGACAGCTTTTCTTTAACTGCAAAGAAGCATGGAAGTGTTTAGGGATACATCTTGTAGTAAAGCACTTCTAAGTAAGAATCAAACAACTGCAGTTGGCATGTCTGTGTGTTTTGTTTTGTTTCATTCATTTTCTTTTTTCAGCTGGAAACAATCTGAACATAAACTCAGCAGCATTACAGATTTGAGGTTATAAATGCAAGCTTCCTGCTGGGTAGCCCTTTGCAATGTTCTTCTGGCAGTAATTAATTACCAAGCGACCAAACAATAATTTTCATTTGGATTCCTCTTCTGTCTGTTGCAACCTTACAGAAAGATAAACCCAGATTAATCCAGACATATTTTATTCTGAAAACCTGTTTCTAAATTTCCTACATCAAAGGCACTGTACGTTTTACTGGACCAAACCAACCCCCCATTGTTCCCTTTCTGGATAATGATTCTGAGAGGCACCCAACCTTCAGAAATGAATAAAGAATTATTTCAGGTTGCAATCACACACACCTTTAGATCTGACATAGCTGTGAATGCCTGATGGATCTAAAGGGAACGATCAGACAGCAACATCTGGGAAGTATCCCACACTCAGCAACCCATGCTGCTCCACCACAGAAGCAGAGTTAAAATACACCAGGGAAAGTCCAGTTCTAAATGGGTTCTGATGGGCCACGGACAGACTTTCCCCTGTCTGATTGCATAAGCACACACTCATGCTGTCAGGATGGCCTGATGAGGCCATCCCGACGTGGTGCCGGTTCCCCCCCCCTTCACAATATGTGCATAATCACATACGCCATGGGGAACTCTCAGTCCAGAGGTGTAATTCCTTGTTTATGCAGATGGGAAACGAACAGCAAAAAACCCCGACTCACCCATGATGTGTCTGATCACACAGTGACGGGCTGCACCCGCAGCACAAAGGAGATGTGTGACCCCACAACTGTGGGTCGAATTCCTCTGGAGGGAATAGCCTCATTTCCCCTCAGCTCCAACTGGCGTGTGTTACTGCAACCCCAGTGTTCTTTCCCATTGAAAGCCTTGGTGAGAAAGATATAGCCAGGGCCCTTTCTCATCACCAGCTGGTTCGGAAGCACGGGATATTTATTTATTTATTTATTTATTGGCGTGTGTTACTGCAACCCCAGTGTTCTTTCCCATTGAAAGCCTTGGTGAGAAAGATATAGCCAGGGCCCTTTCTCATCACCAGCTGGTTCGGAAGCACGGGATATTTATTTATTTATTTATTTATTTATTTATTTATTATATTTATACCCCGCCCTCCCCGCGAACAGACTCAGAGCGGCTTACACAGGCACAAAGTGCGTACAATATATAAAACAGTTAAAATTCCATATAAATGAACCAATTAAAATTCAAATCTATCGGAGCACGGCTAAACTCCCAACATCTTGCATAGCAGAAGGGCAGGCCAGGACCACAGCTAGATGTTACCCAGCCCTCCGGCAGTGTCGCTGTATAATGGAGCGTTGGTGGTAGTGGCAGTGGCGGCTCCTACTCAAAAGCCTGGCGGAACTTTTATGCCTCTGTTTCCTTC
>NW_015177029.1:18507-18702 GCF_001447785.1 Gekko japonicus | reverse complement strand
GGGCCCGGGGTCACCAGACGGTGTTGTGACCCCGACCGAAGTGCTCTTTGGGGAATATATGGGGAAATGCGGTCCCTCAGGTAACTCGGACCCTGGCCATGTAGGGCTTTAATGGTAAGCACCAGCACTTTGAAGTGAATCCGGTATGCTACAGGCAGGCAGTGCAGCGCTTTCAGCCCAGGTCGGGTGTTCTCC
>NW_015177029.1:18202-18353 GCF_001447785.1 Gekko japonicus | reverse complement strand
ATCAGGGTCTTCTCCAGTGAGTGCTCCCTTCTCATTTGGTGGCGAACGTAGTTTTTTTTTATTCATTTTCATTTTCCACCACAAACAAAAATTAACAACATATCGATTTATAACTCATATACATTCCAAAATAACAAGTACATCTTCCACA
>NW_015177029.1:0-14930 GCF_001447785.1 Gekko japonicus | reverse complement strand
CAGTCTGAGCCACCCAGCCATGGCTTGTAAAGCCCGGTGCAGATCTTCTGGGTTGGAGTCCGACTGGCCACCCAACATCAAACAGAGCTGGGTATCGTCTGCATATTGATGACACCCCAGCCCATACCTCCGGGCAATCTGGGCAAGGGGGCGCATATATATGTTAAACAGCATCGGGGAAAGCACCGCCCCCTGAGGCACCCCACATTCAAGGGGTGCCTCTGGGACTGCTGTTCCCCTAACACTACCCTCTGTCCCCAACCCTGGAGAAACGAGACAAGCCATTGAAGGGTGAGCCCCTGAATCCCCACGTCGGCGAGGCGGTGGGCTTGACCTGGGCAAAAGCCGGACTGGAAGGGATCCAGGACTGAAGCATCATCCAGAACTCCCTGTAACTGTAACACCACCGCCCTCTCTATCAATTTGTCCAAATAGGGCAAATTGGACACCGGCCAGTATTGTAAATTAGTATGCAATGGCCATCAGCCAGTCTCATCGACAGGGAATTCCTGCACTGACCTATGAGAAGGATATACGCTACACACTCCTTATATTTCCCCACTGCATACATAATAATTTCTTTTTCAAAATAGCAAAGCCAAGCCCCAGTATGCATAGAGCTAAACTGCCATCTCTTTTCCCTATATTTCACTGCACTTCTCTGAGTCCATACTGACCCAACAGGTCAGGTTATTATGATATTGTAAAACTGATCCTATATTAAGAGGAAGTGTTTGATAGAAAAGAATGCATCCTTTGTGAAAAATCTCACAAAAGGATGCACATCTTGCAAGACACCAAGAAATGCTCAAGCCTAGCAGCTCAGAAGTGGCCAACCAGTAGCTGTATATAAGCTCAAGTTGCTTGTCAAGCAGTCTCACAAGAGGAGAAGAGCACTAGAGTGAAAGCAAATAAGCAGTGAAGCTCTCACTTATCCGTTCAGACACAACAGAAAGGAACTACCAGCACTAGGACAGTACTAAGTGTTATGTCTTCGTGACTTCTAGCAGGTTTGTAGCACTGAGATTCGACAATAGGAGTACTGCTTTCAGTAGGCTATTGCAGTTTTCGTCTCTAGGCCTCAGAACCCAGAAGCATAGAGAGAAAAGAGCTGATCTAGTAAGAAATGGAGCCTTGCTCAGCACACAGCTATCAGACAGAGACTCAAGGCTTCTCAGGTATCAATCAGGCAATCAATGGTCTTAGGAGGGTGTAACTGTACTTAGGACTGCATTTCAAGCCACAAAAAGATTCAGCCACATCTGGAATGGTCTGTCATTTTACCAAATCCCTAAGCAAAAATGCAGATGAGCTGGTAAAAGGAATGTAAGGCTGGGACTAGTCACTCAGCATGATTGAATCTGAGCCTCCTGAGACAATGGCAGGCTCATCAAGGAAGAGGCTAAAATATGCAGGACTGTTAGATTAGAAGAGTCTATGGAAGCAGACCCAACCAATACAACCAGGGCACCATGGCTATTATGCTGTATACGCATACATCATCAAGTAATCAAGGCTATAATTTAGGCAACAGCTGACTTTATTCCCATCATTCCAAAGATTTCTTCACACCAGCTCTCATTTGAACAGGCCGGTCAGACTAATCTCAGCCAGCTCTCAATCAAATGCATCACCCAAGTGTCTGTCAGGTCTCCAGCCCCTCTTCTCCTTCTCTGATTGGAGGAATGACAGGCCTCCTCCAACCCACCTTGACCTCCCTCCTGCGCCCATCAGATATACTAATTTCTAACATTCTCTTACTTTTCCTTCTCTTCTCTTGGAAAGCCTGCTGAAGTCAACCATTGTTTTGCTATTGTGCTTAGTCCCTACAACTAATCCCCTTTCCCAATGCCAAATTGCACACTGAGAATGCACAGCCATCCTGCACACTGCAGTACATGGCCAGCATGCATGTCATCTTGCATACTGCCAATCTGCACATGCTGCTCTGCACACGCATCTGTGCTTGCTGTCAGGATTGGGTCTGATGAATCCTCAGTAGTTGCTGTGGTTGCTAACCATGTGGAAACTGAACCTCTGGCAGACTCTGCAATTTCTTGTCCCTACAACTCCCACAATCCCTCAGAGGACAAGCAACCAGCTGTGCTTGTTGGGCCAAAAGCCCAGATGACCTATGGGAAGTAGCCAGAAAATGGAGTTGCTGAGGAACCCACTCAGAGGACCTGCCTATGGTCAGGGATCCCATGGTTCCCCCCAGAAACCCAGGAAAACAGAAGACACAAAGCCTGGATGGAAGCTCAGTTCAGATGGTAGAGTGCATAACTGGCTTTCCAGGACCAGATCCACTGTGAGTCTTTGCAGGATTTTGCATTTTACATATGCAAATAAATGTTGTTATTGGGATTCAGTCAAAATTAGTATTTCTGTGTGAGAGGCTTTTGTGAAAGCTTTCACAACTCCCCCCAAAGCCCTCCCGCCTTTGCACAAGTTTTAGGGGAGCTTGCCAACAGGGTAAAAATTGGAGTGAGTACAGGCAGTACAGTTCCCATTATGAATTGGCTTACTGGAATCATGACATCACACTGACAACATAATTCTCGATAGCAGTTTAACATTACTGGTAACTGACATGTTGATCCATAAAGTTTCCACAGTCTAAACATTGGCTGTTCCACAAAAATTTATTAGGAAGTAGCACACACAAGATCTCACAATAAGTAGTAAATATACACAGGAGCAGCCTGCATGGTGTTTTAATGCACTGGCATAAATCTGCATATGTTCATTCTTCGATTACTGGCAGCTGTTCACATCGATCATTTCCCTTTCCATCAAGCATCTCCAAGAAACCCTTTAGCCCCATAAAAGCCTTTGCCTTCCATTCCCTTCACATAGAAGTTATTCTGGTATCTCACCTACCCCTCCAATATACCTTAGCTAAAAGATCTGATTTTCTTTTTTCCTTAGGTTTTGTATATTTGGCTCTAAAGCTATAGGTTGCAGACCTCTGGTTTAAAGACGCATATGTTGTCTGCACTCTACATGTTTGCAGGACTCTGTGTGTGTGTGTGTGTGTGCCACTGGTTTCTCCACATGACAGTAATGCCTATTATAAAAATGATGGAGCTACACTAACCTTCCTGATATTCCAGGGCTTTCTTTCAAGCCTGGTGCTGGCTAATTTACTGATGCCAGATACAAAGAGGCAAATATTTCTAGAAATTTGACAGACTGAAGCTGAAAGAGAAAAAGTATCTAATGATTTCCAACCCTTGTTTCTTTATAGACAAGAAAAATGCAAAAGAATACTGGAGAACTGGGTCTAAATTTGTCAGACATTGCCTTTCATTTGTCTGAAACCTTGGTTTCACTTTATCTGCATAGTTGATTTAAATGTGTACCTGTGTCTCTTATGTGGATGGATCAAGTTTCTTCCATGAAAGCACTAGAGAGCCCCTTCCAATTTCTCTAACAATGAAAACAAGTAATAAGAAACAGACGCTGACTAATTATATTTGAAGAAGAGAGGGAAGAGTAATGTTCTTTTGTTCATGCTTCCTTGGTCCCTTCACCTGCTCTGTCTTTCAACATTATGCCTTTAGGCATTCAGCAGTCCTGTACTATTCCCCTTCCCATGAGGACTGGCTGCATGGCAGGAAGTAACTGGTATGACTCTACATTCTAATTTGCTGGAGGTGTTCAGCTGCTACAGCTTGACCAGTCGTACAGTTCTTAAGCTTGTCTCCCCTGCAGGGAAGTCAGGATAACTCGATTTACTGCTGTCAAGGAGAAAGCCAACAGATCTGCTTCTTGCCAAGCTGTTGCCACTGAAATGAAAACTGCAGATCTGTCATACACTTTTTGCTGCTTCAGCTCACAGGGAAAGACTATGACTGTTTCCTATATGTGCACCACTACACTGAACCAACATCTGTGACTTGGAATATATATTTTAATCAGGCTCCCTGCTGTTGCATGTCACATTCTCTTTCATTCTTCTGTTCCAGTTCTATGCTATCTATGCATATGCATTCAGATAAAGATGCTTGGGCCTTCCTTACCAGCTCAGCTCACACAGGGACATCACACTTCTTAAAGGTACTTCTTCAACAGTTATAAAGTTGTACTTTGATACACACTGTATGTCACATCTTTGACTTCTTTAAAGCATACAAACATTACTGGCTGTCATTAAAATCCAACTGAAGGCTGTTTTCAAGTATGCAAGTAGGAGTGGAGAGGAGACTACCCTAACATACATGCTATACATGTGTAGTTTGGCTTGTTGTGGAGGAATGCTGACTACTATTATAAGAGGTTCTTTGCATCTTGATTTTCAACTGCGATGTAAAATATCCCATTTTTAAAAAACTAGTAATCATACCATCGTCAGCTTCTTTACATTAACAAATCTCAGCTGCCTGTTGTGGATGTACCTTAACAATCTTAATAGGGATGTGCACCTGGAAACAAATTGGTATTTTTTGGATCCAGATTCTGGTATTCTGATTTGAATTTTTTTCTCAGAATTCAAAACTTTTTTGAGTTATCCATATGGGGGGACTCTTTTGGGGGGGCTGGAGTGGCTGTTTTTTTAAGCAAAATGGACCCGTCAAGTGTCAAGTGAATTGGATCAAGGGGTCCAGTTCTATGGGCCCTGAAGAAGGTCCCCATGATCATCCTACTTGTCTCCATTGTTTTCAATGGGGGGAGGGATCCTATGCTTTCTCCAGGACAAAGAAGCCAAGAACAACCACTGGCCAAAAGCCTCCAAATGCAAACAGAATCAACAAGCCCAAAAGAACCAATGTCAAACCAGAGAATCTCAGCTGAATGCAGGCCAGGCAAATACAACTAATGTCAAATCAGAGAATCCAAGCCCAATTAATTTAAACAAGAGACACTGCTGCTCATCCAGCAGAGCCAGTGTCAAATCAGCTGATCCAACTTGGAACTCTCCCCTCAAAAAAAGAAGCACAAAATTAAATACCTTTTTAGAAAGAAAGAAAATACAAAGCAGTTAAAATTTCTCATGCCAAGAGAAGAGAACCGAAGAATCCTTATAAACCCGTTTAAAAACAACACAAAATAAACCCAAAGAAAATCATTTTTAAAAGATCCAGAAAGAAAACAAAACCTCCCTCCTACAACTACTAGGTCATTGAAGGTCAAAGAAGACGGGGACGGCAAAGGATGAGATGGTTAGACAGTGTTATAGATGCAACGAACATGAAGTTGAGCAAACTTCAGAGGACGGCGGAAGACCGGAAGGCCTGGTGTGATTTGGTCTATGGGGTCGCAAAGAGTCGGACTCGACTGTGCGACTGAACAACAACAACAACTACAACCCATCAGGCAAAAACAAAAAATAGAAAGACTTGAAATAATATTCTAAATAATATTTTAAAGCAAAGGTCAAAACAGTCCTGGCAAAGAAAAAGAACAAGGTCTTCCCAGGCAGCAGAATTAATCCAAGGAACAGGTAGGCCAAAAAAGCAGCAGCACACTACTCCAAAATGTCTCACACAGAAATGAAGTCACACTGCAGTCAGGCCTCCTTTTTGCCCATGCTATGGAAGGCTATGGGGAGAATTATTGTGATTGGGCAGACAGTTCTAGTGCTCTTCCTAACGTGTGATCCCATTGCCTAGGAGAGCTGCCTCCTCTCCCTCCTGTTGTCTGGAAAACCCATTAAAATGGAGGAAAAACAGGCCTAGGATCCTCAAAACAATGGATATTCCCAAATATTTCCAGAAATATCCAGACCGAGATACTGGCATTCTGAGAATCCTGAATACTGGTTTGAGTACCCAAATATCCCCACACACACACATTTGGAGCAGAAATATCCAAACAAACACCCCTTAATTTTAAACAATGAAAGTTTTGCCAGTGTGAGCACGTCATACATGGATGCCTAATGTAGAAAAGTAATAACTGAACTCATAGCAATGGCAAAATGTGCATGCCCCAGTTTCAGAATTAACTTTACAAATTCTCCTAGCTAAACTGAAATTCAAGAGAAGTAGAACATGATGTGAACTTCTGGAACAAAAAGGAAAATGAGGATGGGGAAATTCAATTTCCCCTACACAAGGCATTACAAGAGATACAAGGCTGCCACCATTCCATACCTTTCTGCTCCTTCTTTCTCATACCATGATGGGATGTAATTGTGATCTGTGTCCCTCCCCCCACCAATGATGTACGACACAGGATGAGCTCTGTGTCTATCAAAGTCTAGTTTAGTCCTGAAAATAGAAGGGGAGGGGCTGTGTGTGTGTGTTTGTGTACAGGTGAAGGTGTCACTTTGTTCAGTAAATACCAGCTTCCTAGCACTCCTACAGCTACACAGCTTGCAACTTCTAATATTCATCCAATAGCTACCTTTTGAGATTCTGATAAATCCCTTAAGTGTAATTACTAAATTTTCTCACCGAACTGAAAGCGGGAGCATCCTAACAGGAGTGTGAAAGGCTAACAAGCTCGAATTCTTTTGAGGCAACAAGCAGCATGCCACAATCTCTTGATGTCAATGAGTTGGTAGAATTGTTACCAGTTCAAGAAGGCACACACCCACAGGGTCTTTCCTTTTACACATTCCCTTCAACTAAGGTTAAGGCCTCATATTCCAGCTGAGGCAAGTGGGCTGAAATGTCAGAATTTCACTCACTGGGCCCATTAAAAGTAGAGATGAGAGCTTTTCTGTAGAGCAAGCAGGAACAAATATTTAATAAGGAGAGTTAATGCCTCATTCCTTTTATAAAGTCTTGATGCTTTTGATGTTTTTGTGGGGTTTTTTTTATAAATAAAGCAATGGGTACACCAAATTGTGTCCTGAAGTGAGCAACTATGTATCTAATAACAAGAACTCCACTCTTTATACAGCAAAACATGGTTGTTGTAGGCACACCCATGTTAGATTACATGTGTGTATCTTGAAACACTAAGATTAACACATAAAGGGATACCCATTGAAAGTGTGACATTTCTGCTCAAAATGTCCATGCACAAATGTTTGATACAGTCCTATGAAATACCATGAACAAATATCAGAAGGAGACAGGCTAAACAACAAGAGAAACTCTCCCTGAAGAATCTCTTCCCACTGTACTGCCCTGAAAAGCACAGAAGCTCTTTTCAGCAAAGTTTTCTTAAACGTCATTTCAAATGTATCACATTTCAACTGTCCAGTTCTCTGCAAAATCCTACAGAAAGTCAATTAACTGTACAAATGATTCAAATTTACATTAATATGTATGAACACTCTGACATTTTCCATTTCAGTGCTCCAAATTTTAACATTTTCCAATTCTGAGTCAATATATTTCAATACTTTATGCAATTTCAGATGTTTAAACTATGTTGGGCACAATCCACACAAAAGTTCTCTTGCACACAATCCCCATTGTTAAAGAGAGTACTCAACCCGTCTTGTAATGCTTTGTTCCCGAGTTTAACATATACCTGGTGAAAGTGGTAGCAAATCCTGGAAATCGTGATTATCCCGCGTCCATCCCGCACCAACAAAGTGTGAATGCCAAAAACGCATATCTCCAGATTGCAAAAAAAAAAAAAAAGCCGCACCTTACAGCCATGCCTCTGGGCCAACAGTGTAAATGCTCCCTTGGCCTCCTCTTGGTATGCTCCCGCATCAGTTGCTGCAGTGTGAATGGGAAAACCCAGAACAGTTTGTTCCGGCTCTTTTTTTGCCACGACTCCCTCCCGCTTCAAACTTCCAGTCTGAACTCAGCCTTTCTCTCTCTCTCCCCCCCCCTCCTTCCCTCCCTCCCTCCATCATCCATCTAATCTATCTATCTATCTATCTATCTATCTATCTATCTATCTATCTATCTAATCTATCTATCTATCTATCTATCAATCATCTGCATCGACATCTGTTCCAGGAGTTTTTGGAAGTAGTTCTAGGAAGAGATCTCGGAAATTTAAATGGGGGGGGGGGGGGTTAAAAAGGCTTTGTCTCAGCTGGTTATCATATAGATGAGCAGAGAAATGTACATAGATACAATTTGTCTTAAAAAGTAGAGTCTTAAAAAGTAGAATCTATGCCTATAGACCAGTTCTGTTGTGAAATGGCACCATGGCTTATCTGGTATTAATTATGAACATTGTTTCAGAGCCAGTTTGGTGTAGTACTTAAGACTGGCAGACTCTAATCTGGGAGAACCGGGTTTGATTCGCCACTCCTCCACAAGCAGGCAGCTGGGTGACCTTGGGTCAGTCACAGTTCTCTCAGAGCTCTCTCAGCCCCACCTACCTCACAGGGTGTCTGTTGTGGGGCTAGGAAGGAAAGGAGATTGTAAGTCACTCTTAGTGAAAGGCAGGGTATAAATCCAACTCTTCTTCTTCTACTGATAATTAGGGGAAATTACTATCTGCATTTCTTAAAGGTTTAAGACCAAACCAGCAATAATACACTTAAAATACCCTTTTCATCTACAGATATTTCAGTTGAAAATGAACATGCTAGGCAATTATTAAAGAAGGATTAGGTATTTGACCAGGATCTGTGGTCCCAGGCAACCTCTGTTTACATATCCCAACTGACTGTATGGCTTGCTGGGGTGTGGTTAAGCTTGTTCCCTGACTCACTCATTTCATTTCTATGGGTGTTTTGTGCCATCAAGTCACTTCTGGCTTTTGGCAACCCTATGAATTAATGACCTTCAAAACATCCTACCATTAACAGCCTTGCTCAGGTCTTGCAAACTGAGGGCCGTGGATTCCTTTATTGAGTCAATCCATCTCATGTTGGATCTTCCTTTTTGTAAACCTCTAAAGGAAGTTTAGAAAACTAATTGAGGGCCAAAAGTTAAAAACATAAGTAAGTGTACAAAAGAGTGTTTATTACAAAGTCTTTGTAATAAACACTCTTTTGTACACTTACTTATGTTTTTAACTTTTGGCCCTCAATTAGTTTTCTAAACTTCCTTTGGAGGTTTGTGCTTTGTTGGTTTAGATCCCCCCCCCCTTTTGGGGGTGTCTTCCTTTTTTCCTACTGCCTTTAGGTTTTCCTTTTCTATAGCTAAACTAATTTATCCCATTAGGAGTCCCAGTTCATCCTTTTCCATGTCAACATGAATCCTGATCTACACTTTCACCTTCTTATCAACCTACCAAACTCCTTCCACATCCCTGCCTCTGAATCATTGCCTCATCTCCCTTCATTAACATCAGGTCCTTTCACCTTCCTTTGTATCAGCTATTCCTGAGTAACTGAATACTGATCACCAACATTTATTTATTTATTTTATTATATTTCTATCCTGCCCTCCCCTGGGGGCAGGTTCAGGGCAGTTCACAACAAGGATTCAGCAAAGTGAAACCTTTTAAAAACAGAAAATAATAATTTAGTTTAAAACCCCAGCTTCCGGCAGCATAGCTCTTTGTTAGTGAGTCTTCTCCTTAGGCTCCCAGACCTTAACTCCCAAGGGGAATTTGAAATCGCTGGTGAGAGATAAGATCTGCTTCACTCCTTGTCGGAGGTCATTTACAAGTGATCTATATCAGAGTGGATCTGAACAGATCAGTTTTCATCTGGAAATGTGAGTTAAGGTGGCACTGTACTGTGTGCCTGTGCTGACAAGGAGGGTCTGCCATCACCTTGCTTTTTTCCTTTTTTTTCCTTCACCCCCATCCCCCCCCCTGATTTCTGGGCAATTTATTCTATTCAACCTTATATATAAGGACTTATCTGTTTAAAAAAGAACTCTACATACATTTAGTTTAAAACCCCAAAAACACAACCACAAGATGGCAAAACAATTTTACAGAGCTCCCAAAAGATCCCATATGTATGCCTTGACGAATTCAGTAGTTGGGTGAGCAGGATCACCGTTAATAAGACAAAATTAAAGGGACAGGATGATGCAGGGGATGCCACTGCAGCAGGACACCTGCCACCTCAATTGAAGGCCTGGCTGAACAGCTCTGTTTTGCAGGCCCTGGTCTCATTTGGTAGAGCATTCCACCAGGCCAGGGCCAAAAAAAGCCCTGGCCCTGGTTGAGGCTAAGAAGATGCCTTTGGGGCTGAACAGAAGATGCTGTTCAGAAGAGCACAAGGCTCGTCGGGTGACATATGGGGAAAGTCGGTCCTGCAGATATGATGGTCCCAGACTGCATAGGTGAATACCATAACCTTGAATCTGATCCGGCATTCAACTGGTTCAACTGGTAACCAATGCAGCTGGCAACCTAGTCTGCAGGTGTACTGCTGCATTTTGAACCATCTGAAGTTTCCAGAGCAAAGTCAAGGGTAGCCCTGTGTAGAACAAGTTGCAGTAGTCTAACTTGCAGGTGACAACTGCATTAATCACTGTGGCTAGGATGCAGGGGGAGAGATAGGGAACCAGTTGCCTGACTAGCCAAAGATGGTAAAACACTGATCTGGCAACATTTATGACCTGGGCCTCCATTGAAAGTGAGGCATCCAGCATCATACCTGTCCCAGGCCGGGCCAGGACTCCGGGCAGGGCCGCCAGAGATCCCCTCACAGCTCCCAGCCACAACAACCCCAAAGCCTGTCCCTGCGACACTCACCGACAGGAGAAAGAGAGAGAGGTGGCAAGTGAAAGACGATAGCAGGATGCGCCGCGGGGCCACCAAGTCGGGAGGCAACGTCGGGAGGGCAGGTGCCAAAAGAGCAACAGGCTGGACGGGCCAGGGCCCAGGAACGGGGCAAGAGAAGGCCTGGGGGAGGAGACGGAGAGCCGGCGGAGGTCAGCGCACGCTCTGGAGGGCCAGCCCGAGGCAGGCAGGCGAAAGCCAGCACGGAGTACCGCCCTGGGACTGGTGCCGAGGCCGATGAGCAGGCAGTTCCTGGAAGGGGCAGGATGGCGTCGGTCCTTTTGAAGGGAGGTGGGGCTGGAAAAGGGGGATGGCTTGGGGAATCAGGATGGCAATAAGAGGGGAAGAGGAAGAGGGGCTGGGGAGGAAGGAGGAGACAGAGCACGGAAAGCCAGAGAGTGTGAGAGAAACGGTGTGCACGCTCCGAGGGACATGAGGGGTGATGCAACCCCTTTGGTAACGTCCCTGGTCTGAGGCCCCGCCTTCCTCAAGGCCCTAAGCACCATTGTGAGCAGTCAAGCCATACCCTCCTTGACTGGTCTCGGGGTCTTAGCGCCTTTACAGGCAGGACACGCCCCCCGAGCACCACAGCAACTGGCAGGACTCCCCCCAGGGTGGCAGGGAGAACATGATAATATCTAAACTCCTCACCATTGGCACAGACACTAATGGTGTCCCATCAAGGGTTGGGAGGTAAATTCCTGATCCCATTCCTCCATGGCTCAGACACAGGACCTCCATCTTCAATGGATTGAGCTTCAGTCGACTCTGATGCAACCATCCAGCTATGGCCTCTAGAACCCTGGTCAGAATTCTGGGGTGGAGTCCAGCAGTCTGTCCATCAATATATACAGCTGAGTGTCATCAGCCTACTGGTGACAACCCAGCTCAACCCCCTGGACCAGCTGAGCAAAGGAGTGAATGTAGAAGTTAAATAACATTGGGGAGAGGATTGCCCCCTCAGGGATGCTGCATACCAATGGGTAACACAGAGAAACTGTCTCCCAAAGTTCCACTGTCTGTCCCCGACCTTGGAGAAAGGAGACAAGCCACTGTAAGACCATTCCCTGTATCCCCATGTTGGCGAGGTGGTGGGTGATGAGGTCATGATCGACTGTGTCGAACACTGCTGTCAATTTCAACAAAAAGTCACTTCCTTCTGCCACTGAATCAAAAATTATATTCTTCCTTCAATAATGTCTACTAATGTCACTTAATATGATGGTCAGCACTGGTTGTACAGCCATAGGTAGTAAAATGTAGGCAGTTTATGCCTTACATACCATCCTCTATATAGTAAAACAAATTTAAGTGTATTGACTTAGAGATGTAGTTCAGATTGTATTATTGCGGACTTTTATGTGGAATCATGTTACCAGTCCGACAAAGACATTCATTTGCATTCACTTTGCTTCCATGTCCTGATATATGCAAAACATCACAATTTGTTCTTGACTTAGTATTCCACATTCTCTCAGGGGATTCCATAAGGACTGCTGATTTGGTGTACTTTCACAAGAATCCACAGGATTACAATAGCTGAAGAGAGGAAACACATGGGACTTAGGAAATCAGATGTGTGTGTTTTTCTGCTCCATCTGTATTAGTCTGAGTCCATAAATATACTGCTCAGTAAGGTTAACTGAGCTGCAGATCTCTCAGTAACTCCTGAGGATAGAGTTGCAGTTCCGAAACATATGGTAGGTTAAATAGTCTCAGCTGCTAAGACTTATGACTCTGGCCTTTTCCACTTTATTTCCCTGTAGAACAATGCATGGCCATACTGTGACAGGCATGTTTTCTGTAATGTTCACAGAGCAAAACAAACAGACATAAGTCCTAAGATTCATCTCCTCTGTACCAAAATCTCATGCATTCTTTAAACAGCAGCCATCTTTCTATTTATTTATTTATTTATTTAATCAAATTTGTACTCCGCCCTCTCAGCCTAGGCTGGCCTATTCTAGAGCTCATTGTACTGCTTTTACAATGGGCTTTACTGCTAGTTTTAAATAAATGTATAGCTAAACCCTAATGGCCTCTTTATTTCAGTTTATTAAGAGTGGATACACAGCAAAACAGAGTGTTAGACACAAGGCAGTACCTGCACGTTATTGGCCTTTGCACTATTGTTGTACTATTGAGCAATCATATTTTTCCTGCATGGACAGGCTAATCCAATTGCAAATGGCTCATCTAGTGCAATGATTGGAACTGCACTAGGTCCCGCAGGGCCCGAGTATCTTCCGGGAGCTCATTCCACCAGGTGGGAGCCGCCACCGAAAACGCCCTGGCCCTAGTTTGGGACAGCTTTGCTTCCCGGGGGCCTGGAATTTCCAGGCGATGAAAATTCCCCGACCTCAGTGCTCTTGGGGGAACATGCGGGGAGAGGCGGTCCCTTAAGTAGGCCGGACCCAGGCCATTTAGGGCTGTAAAGGTGAGCACCAGCACTTTGAAACGAATCCGGTACGCTATAGGCAGCCAGTGCAGCGCTTGCAGCACAGGCCGGATGTGGTCCCGCCTGGAGAGACCCATCAACAGCCTGGCTGCAGCATTCTGCACCAGCTGCAGCTTCCGGATTTGCGACAAAGGCAGCCCTAAGTAGAGAGCGTTACAGTAATCCAACCTCGAGGTGACCGTCGCATGGATCACAGTGGCCAGGTCTTCCCGGCTGAGATAGGGAACCAACTGCCCGGCCAGCCGCAGATGATAAAAGGCTGACCTGGCAGTGGCTGCCACCTGGGCTTCCATCGTTAATGAGGAGTCCAGGAGCACACCCAAACTCCTAACCTCCCGCGCAGGCACCAATGGTGTCCCGCCAAAGGTCGGGAGAGGGTGTCCCAACTCCCGGCCGATCCGACCCACGCCCAGGACCTCCGTCTTTGCCGGGTTTAGTTTCAACCGACTCAGCCTGAGCCATCCAGCCACGGCTTGCAATGCCCGTGAGAGGTCATCAGGACCAGAGTCCGACTGGCCGTCCAACATCAGATAGAGCTGGGTGTCATCCGCATATTGATGACACCCAAGCCCACACCTCCTGACAATCTGGGCGAGGGGGCGCATGTAGATGTTAAACAACATCGGGGACAACACCGCTCCCTGAGGCACCCCACATTCAAGGGAACGCCTCAGGGACCGCTGTCCCCCCATCGCCACCCTCTGTCCCCGACCTTGGAGAAAGGAGGCAATACAAGCTTGCAAAACCCACTTAGATTGACAATAATACTTGGCATTTATAATTTGTTTAGAGGGTTCAGAGTGATTCACATTTGTAACTGAAAATACTTTCTCTTGTAATGTTGGTATTATTCACCTACAGCACATGAGAGTATGGGCTGAAAGCAGCTCTCCAAGTCTTGGCCAGGATGTGCTCTTATGGTACAAATGAACCTCTTCCTGTTATGGTACAAATGAACCTCTTCCTTTAGAGGATCAGGCTACCTCTCAAGCAGTAAGAAGGATAGGACCATCAAGCCCTTTAAGACTCTTCAGCTGGAGTCTAACTTTTGCCAGTGTGATTGCAAGCCTGGATACTGCCCCGGTTGAATGAGTTCTAGTATTCCAGGAGTTTGGTTGTCACGTGGCATGCATCACCAGTTCTGATTCCTGTGAATAGCCCTGGATGATCTCACTCATGGTTGTTGGCCACCAGATTCTTATCAGTGATTAATCAGTATGTCTTTAGTCACAAACTGCCCCATTAGTATTTGCCAAAGAAAAAACTTTCCCCCATATAAGTATCCCCCCCAGAAAGGTTTTTCCCCACCATAGACTTGCTGTCCTAATCAGGCTGTTCAAAATTTCCCAATATGACCAACCATCTCCATTCAGACCAAGAATGCCTATAAATACTGCCATCCCTACCTGGGTACCTCCTTCTTTCACATTATTTTGATACCTCCCTCTTTCACATTAATGGGCAAATGTATCCTTAATTGTGGAATGTTGAGAGTAATTGACTGAGAGTCGTTGAATGCCTGGTAGAATATGTCCAGGGCTTCTTAAGATTCAGTCTGGTGTAGTGGTTAAGAGTGTGGGTTCTAATCTGGGAGAACCGGGTTTGATTCCCCACTCCTCCACATGCAGCTCCTGGTGTGACCTTGGGTCAAGTCATAAATTCTTTCAGAGCTGTTCTCTTAAGGGCAGTTATTGAGAGAGCTCTCTCAGCCCCACCTACCCCACAGGGTGTCTGTTGTGAGGAGGGGAAGGGAAAGGGATTGTAAACTGCTTTGAGACTCCTTCAGGTAGTGAAGGCATGGCCAGCCCGCTCACTAGGCCAGCTAGTCTCTGGCCTAGGGCGGAGCTCCGGAGAGGGCGCCAAAAGCCCTGCCGCCCCCCCCACCAAAAGCCGCCGCCCGCCCGCCCCGGAATCCAGAGGAACA
>NW_015177028.1:867085-869046 GCF_001447785.1 Gekko japonicus | reverse complement strand
CTTTTGTCTTCCATGGCAAGACTGGGTATATCTTACGGAGGATACATAGCGCAGATGATTGGGAGGTGCAGGGTCCCATTAAAAGGCAAGCCTGGCAAGGCGGCTCTGTCCATTCTCACTGGAACCCCGTGAGTCACAGAATGCTGGGGGCAGCAGCACCCACTGCCACCCAGGGGACACGGGGTCCCGCAGGCCTGCTTCGTAGAGCCAAGTGGGAGGGGGGGAGGTGAGGCAGGGCAGGGCTGGCAGTGGTGGGGAATGGTGGGCCACCGCAGGGTGGGTGTTGGGCAGCTTCTTTCAGTGTTACCATCTCCCTGAGGCTGCTGCAGCACTTCAGCGCAGGCGCAAAACAAAACAAAACAAAAAACTGGAAAAATAATCCTCAAGTGTGAATCTGAAGGGATGGAAGACTGGTGGGGGGAAACTGAGGGCAAAACGTCGGTGTGACCTGATTGCACCAAGAGTGTGAGCATTGGAGCCATCACGACACTGATGAAAATATGATAAGCAGCTGCTGTCTGGGGAAACACCAGAGACTGATTGGTCTGTGTAAAATATTTATATCCTGCCTTTCTACACTCATAAAAACAATTTTACACAAACAAACTGATCTAACTAAACACCGGAAAACCCAACACAGCAGCTGAGCCAAAACCAAGCCCCCCCCCCCAATTTACGCCAAAGGCCCTTAGGAACAGAATGTCACTAAGATGCGTCTGAACACCACACAGTGTCTTCAAGGAGACCATTCCACAAACTATGACAAACACTCAGAAGGCCCTGGGGCTTCCGGTTAACAACTTAGCTTCCTGAAAAGAAGATCCCCACAGCTGGGCCTCTAGATGCCAAACATTAGAAGTGAGTGGACTGATATCTCAGTCCCAAACCATGAAGGGTTTCAAAAGTCAGGAAGCACCTGAAATTGATCTTAGAACTGCATGACAGGCAGTGCATTTGGTGATTGACTTTTGCCTGAGCTGGCAGAGGTGGTATCACTTCACATCTGGTCTCACATCTGGAGGAAGCACAGTATTTTCTCCATAGGAAACAATGGAGCTGAAGACAGCCGGAGGCATCTTCTTTAGGAGGTCTGTAAAGTCAAATCCCAGAAGCGGGGGTGGCCCCGCAAGGACTTGTGGGGACATTCTTATTTATTTATTTTTATTTATTTTTTAGATTTATACTCTGCCCTCCCCGAAGGCTCAGGGCGGCTAACAAGATGGCATGAATGCCAACATTAAAACAGATAAAAACAGGATAAAACAATATAATACAATCAAATAAAATATTGGTGCTCTAGATATCACGTCAATCATTTATCCCAAAATGGAGTTAATCCCAAACCAATGTATGTTCCAGGAGCACCATCATCCCTTCTCAATCCAGGGTCGTCTCGCACCCCGACGGTACCCACATGGATGGTGGGGGGGTGCGATGATGTAGTAATAACCAAGGTGGAATAATGGTTATTGATGCGTTTTCAAATGCATAAAGCAACTGTACCCCGGTCTTCATAACAACTTGTGGCAATGAGGAGATGCCTTTTAATGGGACCCCGCACCTCCCAATCACCTGCGCTATGTATCCTCCGTAAGAGATACCCAGTCTTGCCATGGAAGACAAAAGACCAGGTAGGAGCCACCACTGAGAAAGCCCTGGCCCTAGTAGCAGCAGATGTGATGTCCCTGGGGCCTGGAATAACCAGGAGATGTTGACTCCCCGACTGTAGTGCCCTTGGGGCAATATATGGGGAAAGGTGGTCCCTTAGGTAAGCCGGACCCTGGCCATATAGGGCTTTATAGATAAGAACCAGCACTTTGAAGCGAATCCGGTACGCTATTGGCAATCAGTGCAGCGCTTTCAGCACAGGCTGAATGTGGTCCCTTCTAGAGAGACCCATTATCAGCCTGGCTGCCGCATTCTGCACCAGTTGCAGCCTCCGGATTTGTGACAAAGGCAGC
>NW_015177028.1:866473-866716 GCF_001447785.1 Gekko japonicus | reverse complement strand
CCCAGCATCAGATAGAGCTGGGTGTCATCTGCATATTGATAACACCCAAGCCCACAACTCCGGGCAAGCTGGGCAAGGGGGTGCATTTAGATGTTAGCATCAGGAACAGCACTGCCCCCTGAGGCACCCCACATTCAAGAGGATGTCTCCAGGACCACTGATCCCCTATCACCACCCTTTGTCCCCGACCTTGGAGGATAGAGGCAAACCATTGAAGGGCAAGCCCCTCAATCCCCACGTCAG
>NW_015177028.1:819268-861065 GCF_001447785.1 Gekko japonicus | reverse complement strand
CCCCCCCCCCCCCCAGGGAAAAGGGAAGGCGAAGTTTCATCAGAGCGCGGAATTGAGCGCGCTTGCGCACGGGTGATCACAGCCCCCCCCAGGTGGGAGGGGGAAAAAACAGAGTCCATGATGATCTCACGCTGACTGTCATGTTGTGGGAGGCGTGAAAGCGCGTCAGCCAGGGAATTAGCCATTCTAACGTCCATCATTCCCGGCAGACCTTCCATCACATCCTGGAATGCCCGCATTAAGTCTCTCACCGAGTCTTCCAGTTCTGCTAGACGTTCCCCGGTAGTTTCCTCCGGGATGGGGTCCCGAGGGCGGTAGTCCGGGGGTGGGTCATAGTCCTCTTCCGTTTGGAAGGCTCCGGTGCCCTCCTCATCTTCTGCGTGACCACTCGGTCCCGACGGCTCGAACATCCACTCCTCGAGGTCCTGTTTGGGGCTCCCCTTCTCCGAGGTAGACCCAGGTTCCGGGAACAATCCCTTGTCAAACAGACTCTCACGTAATCCGCTCCCCCGACGGGAGTACACCTCACGGGTGCCTTGGGTGTTGTACATAGTCCAATCATCCTGCTGGTGAGTCTTCCGCGGACCCCATTGCGAAGGGGTCGGAGGCGGCCAAGACAGATGTGCAGGCAGGCGGGGAATCGTTCCCCCCACGGCACCCTCCACCGAGGCTGCAGTCGTGAACACCAAAGACGCGGAGGTTTGTGGGCCCGATCCTGAGTCCCCCTCCGTGTTAAGTAGGTTTCCCTCAGTTCCGCTCATGATCTTGCCAGATTCGGAACGATAGGAGAAAGGGAGTTCTAACAATATGTTGGATCCCCAAGCATCGAGAATAAATCCACGTTTTAAAGAAAAGCAAAATTTATTTCAAAGCGTTGAAGACATACTCAAACACGTTCTTTGTTAGAACTGGGGATACACAGTTAGGTCAAGCATAATAAAGGAACTTCAAATAGATACAGATCCAATGAATTGCTTTCCCGCTGGCGGGCTAATGAAACGGTTGCGCGCCCAGTACGTGGGAACCAGGCAGGGCATCAGACAAAACACAGGTGGCAGTACTCATGGGAAAATCAATAGGCAAGCATTACAGCATCTTCTCCCCCACACAACCTCCAGCAGTTATCTTACGCATTCCAAAGCAAGAGCAGGATGATAGAAACCAAGCCGGGTGTAACAGGGAAAGGATATGTACACAGAGGTCACAGAAAACAGAATGGCAGCTTGCTGACACCCTCCAAGAGGGATTTGTTGACAATCTCCCGCAAGGCACCTCGGAATCCCTCTTGGCCCACTTTAATGAGCCAGGAGGGGCACGGATCAAGGTCACATGTGGTTGGATGCATAGATACGAGCAGTCTGTCAACTTCCTCCAGACTGAGTAGGTCAAAACACTCTAAACCTGGTACCAAAGATGTGCAGGGGGCCTCAGGTTCACTCACTGTTTCAATTGTGGCGGGGAGGTCTCGGCGGAGCGCCAGGACTTTATCTGCAAAATAGCTCGCAAATGCCTCACAGCCAATATCCAATTCTCTAACATTTTGCCTGCCCTGTGGAAGAGCTGTCAAAAGCTGAATTGTACTAAATAATTGGGCCTGGCGTGAGCTAGCAGATGCAATCGAGGTCGCATAGAAATATCTCTTTGCGGCCTTTACTGCCATCTGATAGCTCTCATAAGCGTCCTATAGGATGTTCTTGATGCCTCGTTGCAAACATGACGCCACCGTCTCGCTAGCCGTCTCAGTTCTCGCTTCAGCTGACGCAGCTCCTGGGTATACCAGGGTGCGCAGCTAACACAAGTGCAGAGAGGGTGCCTGGGAGTGATCTTGCCGATGGCTGAGGAGAGTCGGACATGCCAGTCCTCCACCATCTCATCCAGCAAGCCACCAGGGGGCCTCGGGTCCCGCAGGGCCATCTGGAGCCACATAGGGTCCATTTGGCACCACGGGTGAGCAAAAATCCGCTCGCCACCTAAACAGGGTTGGGGTGGAACATTCAGACGAGCTTTCAGGGCCTGGTGGTCCAACCATGGCACTGCCTCAGCAGTGATCCGATCCACCGTCACCCCCGCCGCGGAGATCAAATCGAGCATGTAACTGGCCCGATGCGTGGGGACCGAGACAAATTGAAGGAGTCCCAGTGCCGCCATGGACGACACTAGATCCGTAGCCCGGCTGGAGGTCACATCCTCGGCATGGACGTTGAAATCACCCAAGACAATCAGCCTAGGGTGCTCCAACGCCTAGCCTGATATGGCCTCCAGCAGGAACAGCAGGCTATTGACCGGTGCGTTAGGCGGTCGGTACACCAGCCAAATTGCCAAACTCTCCTCAGCCTCCAGCATCACACCGTCACACTCCTCCCCCCGCCCCCTAGTCTGTGATTGGTGGAAGACTGAGAACCCAGGTGGGGCAAGCTGGTGAGAGCTACCGTCTCCCCCTCCCGCACCCAAGTCTCGGTCAAATGTCACTTTCCCTTCCCCCACTATTTTCTCTTCCTCTTCCATGAAAGCCCCCATAGCTTTCAGTTCTTCCTTCCCACCCACTGGTCCATCTACCTTTATCCTCCCCCTTCAGCTTTCCCTCTTGCCCTCCCCTTGGTAGCTCTTACTGGGGAATACTATGACCCAGTTGTACAGTGACAGCTGCTGGACCAGGCCCAGTTGTGCATTGGGGAACCCTCAAGGACATGACATTTCTCCTCTCTCCCTATATCCCCTTACCCACATTTCTCCCTATATCCCCTTACCCACAGTGTCTCCTCTTTCCTTCCTCCTGGCAACCCCTTTTCTTACTTCCTTTCCACCCACCAACATATCTTTTATCTGTCCCCCAATCTTCAGCTATATTCATTATTTATTTACTACACTTATACCCCACCTTTTTCTGCAATGCAAACCTGGGGTGTTTTCCAGGTTTATGGAAAGATCTGCTGTGTCTGTTTATGGCTCCAGTCTCTGGTTTTAAGTATCCACAGATGTGGTCTTGTTAAGAATTAGACACATTGATGACGGCAGTCTTCAGTCAGATGGGAGGACTAGGTTCTCTGCAAATTTGGTGTCATTTGGTTAAAAAACACCCTTCCTAGTTCCTGAATTAATTCCCCCATAAGAAATAATGGTCATGAAATTCCTGAACTCCAAAACAATGATTGAAACTGTAATGTACTCATCCCAGACCGTGTGCGAGGCAAGGGCTCCATGCGGTCGTCTGAAGCTGTCGACCTTCACGCACAATGACAATGGACCCTGTGGATCCTAGACCGCACCAATAGGGAGGCTAGGCTCCCGGCTGAGAGCCTATGGAAGAAGAAGAAGAGATTGGATTTATACCCCGCCCTTCACTACCCAAAGGTGTCTAAGAGCGGCTTACAAACTCCTTTCTCTTCCCCTCCCCACAACAGACATCCTGTGAGGTAGGTGGGGCTGAGAGAGCTCTTGACAGAAACTGCTCTTTTTCAAGAACAGCTCTGACAGAACTATGGCTTGCCCAAGGTCATCCAGCAGGTGCAAGTGGAGGAGTGGGGAATCAAACCCAGTTCTTAGAGTCTGCGCACTTAACCACTACACCAAAGAGGCTGGATAGCTCAGTTCTTATCAGAGCTACAGCTTGCCCAAGGTCATCCAGCCAGGTGCAAGTGGAGGGGTGGGGAATCAAACCTGGATCTCCCAGATTAGAGTCCACACACTTAACCATTACACCAAACTGGCTCTCGGCCCCTGTAAATAGCCAATACAGGGAGTGTGGGTGTGTTTAAGGTGTGTGTTTCCTTGCACATATAAGCCGGCCTGCGAGCCGAGCAAATTGTCTTGTTTTGCATTAATAAAAGTACGTGAGTTGAAATAACTCATCCGTCTCTGTACTTTCACTGGTAGTGAAGGTGGGATTCACCTTCCCCTGAACAGAGACCACGAACCGATCATCGCATCAAGTCTCCGTTCTGAGATCACCACACGCCACTTTGCCTCGTGCCACATCTCTGGGTGCCGCTCATCGTACCACTCCCAGCACTGAGCATCACACCGCTGACCCCAAGAGCAGCACCACACCGCTCCTCGCCACTGTTCCTGACCATCAATCCCATGTGGAATTGTAAGATGGCTGCCGCATCTGAGAGTCTCCCTGCTTTCGACATCTCCCAACCATCGCAATGGGAAACCTGGCTGGAGACCCTCGAGAGCCACTTCACCATCCACAATGTCACTGATCCAGGTAAGAAGAAGAAGGCGTACCTCCTCCGGCACTGTGGTATGGAGGCTCACCTTCTACTGAAGGACCTGATAGCACCCCGGCTGACCAAAGATGAGTCATACACCACTTTGGTCAAGGCGCTTTTGGACCACCAGGCTCCCAAACCAACGAAATTTGTGGAGCTGATGGGCTTTTTTGCAAAGGTCCAGGGCCCTGACGAGACCGCCTCTGATTTTATCGCGGTTCTGCAATGGGCTGCCACAAGGTTCCCCGATCTGGCTGACGTGCTCCTTAATCAATTCCTCTTGGGCCTACGAGAGCACAAGCTCCGGAGGAAGCTGGTCAGCCAAGACAACCTGGATCTTGACAAAGCGATCCGGGAGGCCACCGCTTACAAGAAGGCCCACCAAGACCGCCACGCCAAGGCGGTCCACCAAACACAAGCGTCTGTAGGCTCCGATGGCTCCGAGGATGAGGAGATCCTTATGGTCCACCGCAGACCGTCCCAGCACTTTCATCGCCCAATGCGATCCACCTCGGCGAAAGCTGCGCCGTCCTCCACATCCTGCGCCAGCTGTGGCGATGCACATGAATGCCGGTTTTGCAGATTCCAGGACACCGTCTGCCGATCCTGCAACAAGGCCAGCCACATAGCCAAGGTTTGCCACTCCAAAAGACAATGACAGCGGACCACGGCACAGCTGGAATCGATGGATCTGCACTCCATTTTGGCGATGCAGCAGCAACTGGTATGTAACTTGCCCCCCGATGGCCCGTACAAGGTGCATGTGACTGTCCTTATTGAGGGGTCCCCCTGCCAAATGGAAATTGACACTGGCTCGTCCTTTTCCATCATTTCGGCCGAGACGTTGCATGCCCTCTGTCCGCAGGGGGGACCCCATCTGCACAAGCCACAGGATCTCAAGTTGAGGGACTTTAATAAAAACCCAGTGGTGGTCCAGGGCTGGGGCAAGTTCCAAGTACAGTTTAAAGGCTTTTCGGGGTTGTTGGAAGGGCACCTCTCTAATTTGCTGGGCCTTTCCTGGTTCGGGCCCCTGGGACTTAACGATTACTGGAGTAAACCAGATCTGGCTGCTGGACTTCACAGCCGTGTGTGCGGAGTTCCCTCAGGTATTCGATGGGACTCTGGGGAGGTACACCGGGGGGGGGGGCATTTTGCTGGACCTTGACCCCAACATCCAGCCCATCCGTATAAAAGCCCGTCTTCCTCCCATTGCTATGAAGCCTAAAATTGAGGCAGAGCTTGATTGCCTGGTCGAGCAAGGGATGCTGGAACCGGTCGCATCCCCGCAATGGGAGACCCCCATCGTAACACCGGTAAAGCCTAACAGGGATGTGCGTATATGTGCAGATTATAAATACACGATAAACAAAGCCTTACAGGACCATGCTTACCTGGTTCTGGTGGTAAGCCACGTCCTGGCCATGCTGGCGGGGGCGCGAATTTTCAGCAAGCTGGATTTGGCACAGGCTTATCAGCAGTCACCGTTCGATGTGACCTCTGCGGAGGCGCAGACTATCACTACGCACAGGGGGGCGTTTAAAGTCAATAGACTACAGTTTGGTGTGTGTGTGGCCCCGGGGATCTTTCAATCTTTTATGGATTCCCTGCTCAAAGGCATCCCAGAAGTACAGCCGTTTTTAGATGATGTGATCATCATGGCACCGGATCCCGCTACCTTCGCTGATCGGCTCTGGGCAGTGCTTCAGAGGTTCGACTCCACCGGCCTCATGGTAAAGAAAGAAATGCCTCCTTGGGGTGCCCCGCATCGAGTTTCTGGGGTTCGCGTGGATGCCCAAGGGATCCACCCCACAGATGATAAGGTTAAGGCAATTACGTAGGCCTCCCCGCGGTGGTGGAGCACAATTACGCACAAGTGGACAAGGAGGCGCTGGCGATAGTGGCGGGAGTAAAGAAATTCCACCACTATCTCTACAGCCGGCCCTTTACAGTGGTGACGGACCATAAGCCCCTTCTGGGTCTCCTAGCCCCCAACCGTCAAACGCCCCAGATGGTTTCACCCTGGGTCCTACGCTGGTCCATTTTCATGGCAGGCTACACATACACGCTCATCCATCAGTCTGGGGAAGCCATGGGACACACGGACACTTCTGCTGCCCACGGTGGACCCAGCCCCAGCCCACATGTTCGCCCTCTTTGAAGCTCTTCCTGAGCGCCTGGTTCATGTCAGGGAGATCGCCCGCCTCACGGCCCAGGCAATGAACATTTTCCTCATGTTCTAACACCTCATATCTGTTGTTATCACAAGGAATAAGATAATCCCCTTCAACTTCGAGGTTGTTAGCAAAATCACTTGTCCGTCTCCGTACTTTTCAGAAACAGATTTTTGAACTGGTAATGCTACTCCCTGAAATTTGGGGTAATGAAACTGGTGCCCTCCCTGGAATCTGGATCTAAAATTATTATAAATTTTTTTTAGGGGTACAGCCCTAGTCACAGGCAGGCATACCTTGAAGGGTTCTTGTGAATAAGAAAGGTGCAGGGGAGGGATGAACAATGAACTCTGCCCGGAACTTCTTGTCAGGAAGATGTGATGACCTTGCAAAGCTAGGTAATATCTACTGAGGTGGGGCTCTGACGGACCACAAATGTGGAGGAACTTCTTAAGAATTAATCTGATGTCTTTATGTGTCCAGTCTTAGAGTACAATTACATTTATGGATACATAACGTTCTCAGAATTGCTATTCTACTGTAGGCACTTGGCTTACAGGGTGCTGCAAGGTCCCATTTTATCTCCCAGGGTCCTGTACATCTTCATGAAACTGCTGGGAGAGGTCATCTAGGGCTAGGGTTGCCATCCCACAGGTCCCGGTGGGGGTTCCCTCGGGTTTGGGGGCTCCAATCTGCCACCAGCCAGCTGGCCAGTGGGGGGGGGATGCCTCACCTCTTGGGCCGGCCCATGTGTGTCATAAAACGTAATGCCAAGTACCAGAGATATAAACTGTATAAAGGACAGCAGCTGGTAAGCTCCGAGTTGGTGTATCATCACTGCAAAGCTTCATGGGCTGGGAGGGGAGTGTAAAGGAAAACCTGTAAGGGTGAACTGAAGAGCCAGCAGTGCAGCACTGGGCAGACGCTCCCACGCTGCTTGACTGCTGCAAACAAGGTTGTTCCATGCTGAAGCCACAACCCCCCCCCCCCCCCCCCCGTGGGCCAATCGCCCCTTTTCCCTCAGGCAGGAAAGAGTAGCCCATCCTAAGCTGAGAAACAAAACTAGTCTCACGGTTAATTAAAGTGGAGACACTACACAGGCAGGAGTACAACGTCAGAGATAACAAGGGGAGAAGCGAGAGAAAAGGAATGTGGCACCAACTCGTACACAGGTCAGGCAGGCGAACTCCAGGCCTATAAACCATATGGCAGCCTAGCTGACGACATGATGATGTCACTCTGCATCACATTGGGGCTGTCCCCACCCCCCTGGAATGCCCCCCCGAAGTCCCCTGCTGGGGACTCGGAAGGACCTGGAGACCCTATCCAGAGCCTTGCAATAGTGCTGTTAATGTGCAGAAGACATACAGCTCTCTTCCCCTTCCAGCGATGTTTTCGGGTAGTAAAACTGGTACTTAATCCAGACAAGACGAAAATGCTGATGGTTGGTGGTAAAGCTGATCTGGCTTGGACTGCACTCCTGAAGGACCAATTTTGCACTCTAGGAGTACCCCTGGAATTGCCACTGTTGCCTCAGAGGCAGATGATGACGTGATCAGAAGTGCATTTCACCAGTTTGGGCCGGTTCACTAAGCGAGAGTGTTCCGGGGTGGGGGGTGGGGGGGAAGCTGACTAGGCCACTGTTTTATAGCTGGCTTGGAAACATCGAGTGCAGCATTGTGATAGTGCATTCTGAAATATACTGTGTTCAAATCAGTGATCAGTTCATACTTATTAGTGATTTCAGCAGGACAGAAAAGAAAGACTGAGAGCCCCTGGCCGAAGCCAGGTTATATGCATGCAAAAGGTAACACCCAAACGCACACACCCAACTCCCAACGACAGGCTGTTTACAAGTCCTTATCTGTCCATTGGTCTACTCTAGGATCCTTGCTTCCCTATTGGTGTCTTCTAGGGTCCTATCCAGCTATTGTTATGGATCTTTAGCTGGCCTGACTAACCCAACACATTACACATTCCTTGTAGTGCTGCTGGAAACATCAGTAAGAACAAGACATGCCTGCAAGGAACTTGACTGAGGTCTGCTGAGGAAATCATACGATGCTGGGGGATGACGGGGACATGGGACCCAGCTCAGATTGCCTTTACAGCCCCGAGTGGGGAAGGCCTCCACCCACATGAGCTGCCCGTGACCTGAGATGCAGGAGTTGCTGGTGGTGCCTTTCCTGCGTGAACAGAGGTGAGGCTGGTGTGGCCAGGCCTTTTCCACTGTGTCCTCCGCACAGGCCATTTCCCTTTAAGTTCTGGCTTTCCTGAGACTTATTAAAAACTCCTTTTCTCCCCAGAGCATTTTCTTGGAGGATTCTGTTTGGATTTGTTGTCTTTAATCTGTCCTGGATTACACTGTTAATTGACTGCTTTTTACTATTGGTTTATAACAGTTCCGAGTGTGTTCTGCTGTTGGTCACTGTTTGTTCTAAGGTTTTGTACTATAATACTTTGAACATGTTTTTAGTCCTAATTTTTATGTTGTAAACCATCATGAGGGCTAATTTTAATATAAATAAAGAAAATATATTTTTTGTAAGTGAAGTTACTTTGTCCTTACAAAGTCTTGCACTTAAGACCATAGTTTTTGTTCGTTCATTCTACAAAGATTTGTTCGTGAGAATCCTTAAGATGAGATGTACACTATCTCTTCATATTATAAACATGCACAAATGGAAAGTTGCCGTATGTAAAATCTTCAAGACATGATATGTCCCAAAGTAGGAGAACAGATAAATTGTTTTGTATGAGGATCATTATTTCATTGTCAGTGCTGTTAGCAAATCAACAACGTTTGGAGGGAAGACGTGTATTTATTGCAAGTGTGAAATCCTCCTGCTACCAGTTCTAAAACCTCCTTAGCCTTTAATTACGGGTGGGAAGGAGTTTGTCTTAGTTAGACAATCTAGCACCTAGTGACTACAATATGCATTCCAAGTCAATGGGAGATTTTTTTTAGTAAAGGTAGATAATGGTCGGTATGTATAGAGATTCTGTGTTCTATAATCATTTTTTTGGTTACAACTTTAATCCAGATTTCAGCGTAACAGCCTTGCAGAAGTGTCCAAGATCCACTGTTTCTGTCTCATCCCTTCATCTGATAGTATGTAGTAATAATTAACATGTATATGTACCATTGTTTTCCTGAAACCATACTTGTATTTCTTTCAAAAGCTGTATTTTCCTTTCGGCGTTTTCTGTTTTCATTTCCTAGCTCAGACTATACATATGGGTGCATTAGAGGAGAGTGCTTTCAGCGACCGCTTGGAAAGAGCCATCTGTCGGACAATAAAACTTACCAAAACTATGCTTCTCGTATAAAACATTGCATGAGGAAGGTTTTGTGTTGGACGTGGTTCCTTCTTAGCTTAGGGGCAAAAAAACAAGAACTGTACAGTCATCAGAAACCTGGAGCTGACTGCAATAAGGTCTCTTAATTAGGCTTTCTAAAGCCATGCTTTGTCTAGTCAGCATCACAGTTTTAATAGTTTCCTTTAATGCGACTGGCATACAAGTAATTCTCATGAACAGAGCAAAAAAAGTCAGACAAAGGCAAAATGCACTCGGCTCACTTGGAGATTCAAAAGGATGCGGTTGACCTTGGACCAAAGGGACCTTCGGCAGGAATAAATAGCAAGACTCCTCTTCTCCTCTCTTGCAGAACTGCTCAGCTGTGAGAAAAAGACAGGGCTCCTAGCTTATAACAGCCCCAGAGGAAACATCGGTGAGTAATTATGAAATCTTTTACTATATTACAGATGTGCTGTACACTGATTAGAATTGCATTTTTAAATTCACATTTATTAAAGCTCAAATGCACTGTAAAACAATGTTAAAGATTCCTGTTTGAAACAATAATCTAAAAGACTGCATTTCTATTATTTTGATGAAGTGCAATATTTCTTTAAATCTGACATTATGAAATATGACAGGTAAGTAATGAATTAAATTTGCAATGCACTAAATTGACTTTGAGTGTTATGCCATGAAATGTCTCTTGCAAACTAAAATCTAAAAGAAATTACGTCTGTAGGCAAAATAACACTATTTAATCTTGAAAAGCATAAACGTACCATTAGTGTCTTGCACTGAAATGTTTACTGACATAATTAGGCCAATATGCAATTCTGAAAAGACTGAAAACAGAGTAAGAAATGGATTTCAAAACACTCATAAGTAGAAGCATGTTTTCTTTTCTTTTAATCTGAAACATTTGATTGGAAATTCCAAGTTTAAATAATCCCACATGGAAATGTCTCTAAAACCTTATAATTACATTCCTAAAAATGGCAAGAGATGTTATCAGTGTACTATCTTGATGCTTTGGATTGCTAAATTAAAATTCATTTTTGTAACATACAGAGGCTCATGTGACTCTTCACCACCACCGGTCGGGAAATGGAAAACTTGATGCTCCTCTCCGGCTCCTGCAAAGTTACCACAACTCTCCTTTTGACCATTCTGGGCTCTGCCAGATGCCTCCCTCTTGACGATGACGACTCCGTCTGCACCGCAGAAGAGCTGGCAAAGTACAGCATCGTCTTCACAGGGAAATGGAGCCAAGTGGCTTTCCCTAAGCAGTACCCGCTGTATAGGCCACCAGCACAGTGGTCACCACTTTTGGGTAAGCGGCTCTTATGCAGTTTAAAAGTAAGTTTAACTCTCTAAAAGCACTTTATTATTTTTATTTTTTATTATTTATTAAATTTGTTAATCACCCTATCCCAGCTTACACTAGGCTCTGGGTGATGTACAGGGGGGCACAATGCCATAGAACATATAAAACATTAAAATTCTACAGAGCAATTTAATAAAACCCAAATAAAGTCCATGATGATGGCGTCCTAGAAATTTCTTCCCCAACTCTGGAGTACCAGGCCAGTTTCTGGGCAGGGGGAGAGGGAACTCATAACAGCAGGGGAAGGCCTCTTTCCTGAACTCTTTGTAATCGAGTTGAATCCAAAGTGCTAGAACTCAAGAGACGTGCAGTATCGGTGCAACATTTAAAATCTATCTGTCTTCATTCGGTTTCTGTTCTCAGTTCACTGCAGCTGAAGTAAACAGGAGACTCCGCAGTTCTAAACAGAAACTCTCTCTCTTCAGCAAGAAAGGAGAGAAACACCATCTATTACATTTTTAAGTAAATTCAAGCCAGACTTTCAGCTATGGCAATGTCTTCCTTTGTCCAGGCGTGGTCCATAGTTCTGACTACAACATGTGGGGAAAGGATGAGTTCGCCAGCAATGGTATGCGTGACTTCGCTGAAAGAGGTGAAACATGGACGGTAATGAAGGAAATAGAAGCAGCTGGAGAAAAAATCCAAAGTGTTCATGGAATCTTCTCTGCTCCTGCCATTTCCTCTGGTACAGGTCAAACCTCTGCGGATTTCGAAGTGCATTCAAGACACCCCCTTGTAAGTAGGGAACTGCACATCGGTCTGCTGTGTATGAGTAAACAATGTATATTCTTTCTTTCTTTCTTTCTTTCTTTCTTTCTTTCTTTCTTTCTTTCTTTTTCTTTTTTTCTGTCCTACCCTTCCTTCCTGTAAACTCTGCTCTTCCCAAAGGGGCTCACAAGAGATTAAGAACGATTTAGCACAGAATGAACTAAGAGAATGAATAAAAGCAGCACTAGCAAAATGTAAAAGTCCACCGTATGGGGAAATAGTGGCTCATCAAAACCAGCCGTGTTTGAAGTATCTTACTTGGAGGCAGCCAGATTTAAAGTGGGTTATTCTCTCATCGGCTCACTGTTCACACTGGCTTGTTTACATCCAGATTTGTGATAACGATAATCAGACCAGGCACAGCCATGCTCGGTCAACTATTTGAAACAGGGTTTTGCTTAAAAATTCCTAGGTTTCTTTTGCAGTAAGAATTGTGCCCAGCCCGGACTGGTTCGTGGGCATTGACAGCTTAAACCTGTGTGAAAAAGATCACTGGACAGAGCAAATATCAGTGGAACTTTCCCCGTACGATGCCGGGACTGACAGTGGCTTCACATTTTCCTCCCCCAACTTCGCTACTATCCCACAGGAGCCTGTTACAGAGGTAAGTCCAACACTTCTTGTCCTCCTGCTTCATTCGTATGGCTCATTCTGTCAGGCAGTATCCTGATGTCAGGACCATTCTTACGATGGAGAATTTGGTTGGTGTCCGGCTCACGGTTCTCACCCCCAGCCTCCGCCTTCCTCTGGGGCATGAAGCTCGACAAAATGCTTCCCAGTTTGAAGGAGCTCTGTGATTTCTGAATGTGGACATCTCAACAATTGAGGTTTCTAAACTGGGACTCAACCGTGCAATCCTTCACAGAGTTATAGCCCTCTCTTAACCTCATCAGACCTCAGAAGCTAAGCAGGGTCAGCCTTGGTTAGTTCTTGGGAGGGAGACCACCGAGGAAGTCCAGGGTTCTTACACAGAGGAAGGCACCAGCAAACCAAACTCTGTTCGCTCTTGCCTTGAAAACCCTGCAGGGTCGCCAGAAGTTGGCTGCAACTTGATGGCACTTCTCACCACCGCTAAGTCCCTCAAATTCAGTGGGCTTAGAATTCTGTTTCGGACTGTCATGTAAATTGTAGATTGTCATCCAGGGAAGCAAAGTTTACTTTCCCGAAGTGCCTGTGTTCAGTTATGACAAACTAGAGTCTCAATCAAATGGAGAATCATTCAGTCTAAAGCTCTACACGCTAGACGTGGAAGGAGGTGGGAGAGAAACATGTGAGCATCATGAGTAAGTTGTGCTTGTGCATAACACCAACAGACATTTGCTGTGATAGCTGAATGCAGCCAAAATTATAGCCTCACAAAGCCAAAGAAACGCAAGCCAAGCAGCCGTTATGACAATGGATGTGGCCAGCTACAAATGAGGGCAAAGAGCTCACCAGTGTCTAGACACAGAGCAGGGAGTTATTCTGCCATTGTGATGACACGGGTCTTCAACAGATGTAAAAGGTGCAGAGCACTGAAACTGCTGGGGATTTTCAGACAGAGGAAATAAATCCGGAGAAAATGAAGTGCTGAATCAGATCTCTTTGGAAATTCACCAGAAAAGTTTGCTAGTGAACTGGTTAATGGGCAGATTAACCATTAAGCAGACTAAGCACATGTTTAGGACATCAGGGTCAAAGGGGGCACCACAAAGTTGGGGAAAGGGTGAAAAGAAAAAAAACTAATGAAGATTTGTAAAAAAAACTTTTTGATAAGGCTAGTGCACATTGATCATGGTGCACCCTAGGGTTATCTTCTATTTTTTGCTGGTGAGGTCGCAGTGTCATAGGCTATGACACAAAGATTGGGGGCACCAAGATAGGTCTGTGCTTAGGGCACCAGCGAGCCTTAATCCGCCCCTGCTGGTTAAACTTGACTTTGTCATGTTACGTTTTGAAAAAACGTCTCTCTAAGCAGCTTTAGTTCCTAACCCAATGCTGAGTTTGCTTTCTGTCCAAGGCCGATGCCGGAATCAGGAGTGAGATTGCTCTTGAACAGCCCTGTTGCTGAGGGCAGCCGTGTCGGTCTGCAGGCGAACAGCCAGGTCGGAGTCCAGGACAGCACCTGAGAGCCCCACAAGGGTTTGGGGGGGGGTCGGCTTTCGAGAGCCGGAGCTCCCGTCTGAGGGATCTTGGGAGGGCTGCCAGGGCTCGGGCCGTAGGGATTCATGAGCGGTCGGAATAAAGGGGTTAGGCTGGAAGAACTCTGCGTAGGATTGCACTGTAGATCTTGTAAAGCAAAAGCTCTTTGTCATGATTTTAAGCTGCGTTTCAAATGAATTTTAAAAACTGGTTGATGTTAGTATTGTTGAATTGCTATATGTGACCATTGATATTTGGGAACAGACATTAATAAATGTTGGAAATCAAAAAGGAGTTACTAATGCGGCTTATTTAATCTTTATATTTACGTTATTCCTATCCCGCCTTACTTGCTGAGGCTCTAGGCAGGTTACAGAGTAAAAGCAGCAAACTGATAATGGCACAACAAGGCATCCAGTGTATAATGGCTACAATACAGAACTAAAAGGCAACGTTGACTTTCACACACAGTGGGATTATGCGCTTTCAGAGCACGGTAGTGATCATTTGCAACTGGATTTTCCAGTGCAAGAAGAAAAATCCACTTGCAAATGGTTCACCAAAGTGTACTGACCATGGCCATTATTCAGCGTGTCTGGAAGCAACCTACACGTGACCAACAAGCTTTAGAATTGCTGTTCTGTAAGCATACATGCAGTGGAAGGGTGGGATTCATTCTGTTACTATTTGGCAACAACTCTGATTGGCAGGACAAATGAATAATGAATAATTGAGCTGCATGAAGTCACATTTTGAAGGCCTTTTAGGAGGTTCAGTTTTGGTTTCTAATGGGAGAATGTCTGTACATGACCTTTCCTCTAAGTGCAGCTGCTGTTTTGTGTGAATGGCGCAAGACAGATATTGGCCAGTTTGGTGTAGTGGTTAGGAGTGCGGACTCTAATCTGGGAGAACTGGGTTTGATTCCCCACTCCTCCACATGCAGCCAGCTGGGTGACCTTGGGTCAGTCACAAGTTCTCTCAGAGCTGTTCTCTCAAGGACAGTTCTGGAAAGAGCTCTCTCAGCCCCACCTACCTCACAGGGTGTCTTTTGTGGGGAGGGGGAGGGAAAGGAGATTGTGAGCCGCTTTGAGACTCTTTCAGGTAATGAAAGGCGGGGTATAAATCCAATCTCTTCTTCTTCTGCTAGTGCTGCCAGGGCACGCGTTGGGCACACATAGCTTCCTTCCACCTCTCTCATCTGTGGAGATACCACGGCTCTTCTCTGCTTTATAAGAAATGGCGACAGATTGCTTCAGTGTATACCGAGAGTACAGGGAGGGTATGCCTACAGAGTGTGTGTGTGTGTGTGTGTGTGTGTGCGTGTGAACAGGAGTTTTATCTCTGCTTACCCAAAGTGGGAAGAGAAGCTCTGCACCATCCAGTCCGTTCCTTGTCCTCCGCAGGGTTGCTGGGAATGAGGGAATGCATTCTTGGCCACCCATGTCAGTGCATTTCTAGGCACTGCTGTCTTCCTTTTCTCAGGGAGGGGAATGAATTGTGCCTTACAAAAGGAGATACTTTGTCGTCTCCCCAGGGGGAAATGGGGCAGGCAGCTGCATCAATATCTATTGAGCTGTTCAGAGACATTGTTTTCCCTCCATGCAAAACAGCTTCCAATTATTTCCTTTGTGTTGGTTTCCAGCCATTTCCCCGCCCCCCCATCTCCCTTCCCCTTTCTTATCATGCAAGCTCGGAGCCTTTGAGGGCCAGGGTCATTTTCACACACAGACCACCCTCCACACACACCCCAGCTGTCTGGGAGCTGGCTCTGCTTCTTTGGGCCCCACTCCCCCCACGTCAGCCGACCTGCCTCTCCCCTACTTCTTCTGTACCGGTGTCCTTGCATTTGTAGGTGACTATTAGTGCTAGCAAAGTACGGGTAGCAACATCATGTCAGTTGTGAGAAACTGAGTGGCATTTTGTGTTCTGAATCCATTTGCTGACAAAACTCCAGGGCTGGAGCACCAGAAGTCGTGAATTAACCATCACCACCAACATGTGCAGCAAGCCCTTCAACCAAATCCTCTATCAGTTACTGCCAGGCTGCTTGTAGGTATACGGCACCCAGTTAATATCCGTTGTGTGTTTTAATTTGCAGATCACTTGTTCTTCTCCAAGTCACCCAGCAAACTCTTTTTATTATCCCAAGCTTAAAAATTTACCACCTATTGCTCGAGTAACCATGATAAAACTTAAAAGAAGCAAACTGGGGTTTCCTATTCCTCAGCCCAATGTGACTGTGATAGATAATGAAATAGAGGACACAATCTCGGGTAAGTGCTTAATTGTTTTAATAAAACAAAATGTTTTGTTTCTGAGAGCGTAGAGGAGTGTGTGGTCGTAGAATGCGGGGCGGTCGGAGCAGAAATGGCTGCTCTGTCATGAATAGGGCTGGTCAGCCCCCAGGTCCGGGTGGGGTTTCTCCTGCTCCCGAGGGCTCTAATCTGCCCCCCCCGACAGCTGGTCGCCCCCCAAGCACTGCTCCCAGCCATGGCACCCCTCTCCCTCCCTACTAAAAGATTTTAAGGGCTTCAGCTGATCAGCAGGGAGCATGGCGGGAATGCCCCCCAAATCCACCCACGGGATTGATGGGGGAACCTGGCAACCCTAGTCATGAATGACCTTGGGCCAGTTTCTCACCCCTTCCCCTTCCTTGCACGGTAACTAACCTGCCTCAGAGGAAGTTAACATGGACACACGGGGAGCCAGCAGGCTGTAGTGGACAGCCAGCGTGGTGTCGTGGTGTCGTGTCTAAGAGCGGCGGACTCTAACCTGGAGAACCAGGCTCAATTCCCTCTCTTCCTCCAGGTGCAGTTCTCTCAGAACTCTCCCAGCCCCACTGACCTCACAAGGTGCCTGTTGTGGGGAAGGAAAGGGAAAGTGATTGAAAGCTGCTTTGAGACTCCTTAAGGCAGGGTATAAAACCCAGCTCTTCTTCTACACACACAGTTGTACATTAGGCTCTGTGGAAAAAATGTAACATAGATAAGAAAAGGTGCAAAACAAAAGCCTTGAAATATTTCGTATGAAAAACTGGAAAGCGAGTAGCTTTGAGTGACTGCCAGGATTACCTTGAGGGAAATCTTTTGGTGGTGGATCCATCCCACAAATGGTTAATAGGGTGTATGCATTAACCCAATGCATTAACCCTCTCCCCTAGGGCCAGGGTGTGTGCATTCACCCAAATCAATGAGGAGCAGCAGGGAGACGCAGAGCACAGGACAAAGCCAAAAACGAAGGCGGCGCTCTGTCCTCTGACGAGTCTTTTCCATCTGGCTTGGCCTCTTACATCAGGAACAATGCCTCTGTGTTGCAGAAACTCCCCTGGACTGCGAAACGTCGCTCTGGTCTTCGTGGGGCCTTTGTAGAGGCACATGCGGACATTTGGGGACGAAGAGCAGAACCCGTTACATACATCTGCATCCTGCCAATAATGGAACACCCTGTCCAAACTTGAACGAAGAAACAGATTGTGAGCCAGACAATTGTGTCTGATATGGCTCTTTGGAACATTATTTAGATAATTTAAATGTCAGACATCCTTACTTCATCTATTTTGTGCCTGTGAATATGCTTAAGAGTTTAAAATAGTTGCAATATTTTGTTCATGTTATTTGATACTGAATTATGTTTGGTATCTACAAGTAAAAGAATTTCTTACTGTGAACCCCTGCAGCACCCCCCAGTGGTAGAAAATTTGAGCAACTCTGTAGTTCATTTTTCATTCACGTACCTAGAACACGCAAGCACCCCACATCTTCAAGAATTCGCCTGAGTCCCTCTTAATTATTTTGCTATTATTTATTGAAATTTATGGTGTTTTCTTTGCAATTATAATTAACACAGAAGAATGTACTTATTCAGAAAAAAAGAGTACATTTGTAGTATGATGATCAACAAAATGATACAAATTATGCTCTTCAGGGTACTCACTGTACAGAACAAGAGTACAATGTCCACATATAAATTCACCAGGCCTGAAGCTCCCCCCGGCATGCTTAACATGTAAGGTTAAAACTCTGTTGGTCTCAAAGGTACCTGACTGGCCTCAAACTTTGTTCTGCTGCTTCAGACCAACGCAGCTACCCACCTGAATCTACCTGAATCTATGTGATCTTGAGTAATTGTTGGCAGGATAATATAGGAGGGTTAAGAAACCAGACTATTTCCATTGAACAGAGTATTCCTTAAGACAGTGGTGCTCATTCCACTGCTCATAGAGAGCCGCATTCACAATTATTTATTATTTAAAAGGGCCAGTTTGGTGTCGTGGTTAAGAGCGGTGGACTCTAATCTGGAGAACCGGGTTGGATTCCCCACTCCTCCACTTGAAGCCAGCTGGGTGACTTTGGGTCAATCACAGTTCTCTCAGCCACCAAAATAAACCTAGCTTGCCACAAAAAAGAGCTAGAATTTCAGGCTACCAGACAATCTTCAGATCTCCTGGCTATACTGCACCCACTGCCATACAGTAATTAAAGTCAGCTGGGCTCTGAGAAGGAGCAGGAGAGGGAGCTGCTGCAGGAGTGCAGCATGGCTGGTGAGGGAGCTGAGGCAGTGATGTGCAAAATCTGTGGTGTGTTCGTATTTTTACCTGCGGGTAACAGCGATTAAACTTGCAGCAAGTGTATGTTGGTAGCCCTACTGGAAGAGAAGATACAGGGACTTGAGGCACGCTTGTCCACACTCCAGTTTATAAGGGAAGACAAAACACATGAAACACTGAGCGGGCAACAGGAGGAGGAAGAGGGAAGGTATCTCAGCAAATGGAGGAACACCCAACACAGGAGGAGGGTGCATAGAAGAATGTAATGCACAGGAACAGGAAAATCAGGAGATATTCTGAGCCTCTGTTGCTAAGCAATCAGTTCCAGGATCTCCCCACAGATATTGATTCTGGACCACTGGAACAAGAGCTCCTCCCCCAGCCTCCATGAAGGAAATTTCTCAGGCCCCTGTGGATCAGAGGACTCGAGCTTCTGCTCCCCAATATAGGAGAAGGTGTGTGTTAGTAATTGGGGATTCCCTACTGAGAGGGGTAGAAGCTAAAGAGTGCCGACTGGACTTGTAATCTCATCTCGAGAGGTATGCTGTCTACAGGGTGCATGCATCCAGGATGTGATGGAAAGGGTAGGAAGACTCATCAAGCCCATGGACTCATCAAGCTCATCCATGTGAGAACAAATGATACTGCCTGGCACACCCCAAAATGTATTAAAAGAGACTGTGTGGCTCTGGGTAAAAAGGCGACGGAATTGGGAGTGCAGGTTGTATTCTCGTCAGTTCTTCCTGTTGAAGGCCATGGCTTAGGAAGGGAAAGAAGAATACTTCAGATAAGTGACTGCCTACATAGATGGTGTCATCAGGAAAAGTTTTGGACCATGGCTTGTTAGCCAAATTGCCTTTATTATTAACTAGTAATAAGGCCCGTTGCAGCAAGAAACGCAACGAGCTCTAGAAAGAGGGCCTGGGAGAGTGCTCTGGCCTGCAGCAGTCGCCCCCCCCCCCCAAGCAACATGACTCTGGCCACCATGACTCTGGCTATGTGGCTTTTCCATCCCCCCACCCCCATATTCCTGCCCGGCTTCCTTCCTGGCATCCCTGCACCTTCAGGCCATCTCTTCCTTTGTCGAGAGAGCGGCCATTATCAGGAATGAGCTGCAAGTAGTTCTCCATTGTCAGACAGGGCAGTAACTCTCAGACGTAATAAGTCCTTTAATTGGCTTTATTGTAGAAAGTCAGTAAAGTTGCAGACAAGTCAAAAGCTTTGACAGAACTGACAAATAGTTCAAAGTTGGAATCTACAGGACCTCTGGTCCAGCCCTCATACATACGTCAGCATTGCATAGTAAAGTAGCAGGTTAATACAGTTCAATTAACTCAATGGGAATGTTTATCAATTGATACTCTCCCGAGGCCATGAGAAATGAGAAAAACGAAACTCCCATAGCCTTCACGGGGGAGGCACAACTTCACAGGATTCCTAAGCGTGGCTATCAATGTTCACACAGGCTGGTCTCAATCCCTCCTTCTCAGGAATGTCAGAGGAGGATACTTGCTGACAGATTGAAACCTAGCTAGCAGGTGTTACATGAGATTGGAGACTACAGACAGGGAAGAAGGCATAAGCAAATATGATAACATTCAGCAAAGCAAAGCTATGTACATCAGAGACTCAGACATGCATGTATAGTGACCCAATGACCAGGCAAGGGTCCGATTCTGACACCCATGTTGTTCTCCTGTTCTCTGCCTCCTTCGTCTGCAGCCATCACTGTTTACCCAGAGAGGTGCCTGGGAAGGCGCCGCTGGGGGAGGGAGAAGAAGGAGGTGGCACTTTAAAAGAGCTCGAACCCAGCTGGGGCTGCCGCCCCGCAGCGGCTCCTAGTGGCCAGAGAGACAGTTCTTCGTCCGTCCTCCCTGGGACATGAATCGCATGGGAGAGGGAAAGTTTTCTGTTCACTCTTCCACGTTTTTTAATACGTCTATCACAGGCAGAACCACAGCCAGGAAAGCTTTCCTCCCTGTGCCGATTCTCGATGTCAGGCCATCTACGGAATTCCTGGCCATCATGTGAGCCTCTCAGAAGGCACTGGAACCTTCTTGAACATTGGCCATTTGGGGTTTCAGCCCCCCCCCCCGTTATTCTCTGTAGCCCTTTTGAAGCACACGAACTGTTATAATAGTTACTCACCCTCACAACAAAACTAAAAGGTAAGGGCTCAATTTATGGGGCACGCAAGGGATGGAGGGGACCATGGGAGAGGACCAAAATAAGGACCCCCCTTCCCACCCCGACACCGCATGTGAGCCAGAGGGAAGGAGGCCCCAGCCATCCTCAGCCCCGCAGAGAGTCCTGTCTGTCCCTTCCGTTGGCTCCAAGCACACTGAGCCTGAGATGCTGGCCGCCGCTTCTGTGGGATGGACTCTGCAACACAGGCAGCCAATGCAGCCAGTGCCTTCTGAGTGGCAGTTCAGGCAGCCAACTGATTTTGGCATGCATAGAACTTTGCCACTCAAAAATGGAATTATGTATAAGGAGAGATAACTGTGGGGAATTATGAATTATTAAATGAATTAATTATGAATTATTAAATTAATCGGCATTAATTATAGGACCATATCCCACGTTTACCAGAGTTTGAATTTCCAGTTCCCAGGAATAGACACTGAGGATAGATTACTAAAGCAATGATTTCTTTACTAAAGGATTCTCACACATACAAATACAAAATCAAGCATACACACAAACAATACAGAGCTAGGAATTCAGATAGAAAAGTACAGAGACGTTTGCATTAGCAGGAAGTATCAGTGATGGGGTGATACGTTACCTGTTCAGTGAGGCAGGTTGATTCTGCAATGAAAAAGGGGATAAAATATTGGAAGGGGGCCGTGAGTTGACCAACAACACATGTGGAGAGGTCTCAAACTGCGCAAGGAATGGAACCAGCAAGATAGGGAGGGGTTAGGTGAGGCAAAAGCGAGAGAGAGAGAGCAATGGCTAGATGCTCTTTTTTCATTCCTAAAATGTGACCTGAGGCAGATACCAATGGTCACAAGGTCCCCAGGAAATATTAACCAAAAACTTAAACTATGAATGGGGCAGAAAAGGGATTAATGGTTGGGCAATTGCAGGTAATGTCTTGGCTAGGAGTGACACCTCTTAGGAGAATGGGATAGACAAAGGAAGAAAGGCAGAGAACCAATCAGGCTGCAGGGCTGGTGCTTTGGATTAATGACCAGATGTTTGACAGCTGCATTATCTTGATGGGCGGTGGGAAGACTTAATGGCTTGCTATTGTCATCATCAGGCACATCCTTTTGTTTTAGGCTGGAGAGGAATGTGCGTGTGGTGTTAATAAGTGGTGGTGGGGGGAGATACCTGCATGATGGAGAAGGGAGTTCTTCATGGCGTCTGTGCAGGAACATCTTGCCTTTCTGTGGAGCATGGCTTCCCTCTGTGATCTGCTGCTGTTTCTGCGTGTATGGAGGTCAGGGCTGCTGGTCTGTATTCTGGTGCTGGAGATGCAGGAGCAAGAAGCTTCTTGTAGTCCAGGAGTCCATGTCTGGCTTGGCGTGCTGCTTAGGCACAATGCTCCCCTTGGCCAAAAGCACATTCCTTTAGTCCAGGATAAAGGTGCCGCTTATGGGCCACAGTGCTGTCCATTGCCCTGACACATTCTTTTCCCAGTGCAGCAAGGCAGTCATATTTAAGAGTCTTTAGTAATGCCATCTGAAGTAACTGCATGGCAACAGGCTTACACTTCCGAGATGAAGCTCTTCTATCAGGAGATGATTTGCACCTCACGAGGGTAGGGAAAAACTTGTTTGGTGGTGTCAGGTACTTCAATAACTCAGCATCAACAGCAGGTCCTTAATCAGGTTCATCTTTATTGATCAGAGCAAGGTGAAGTCATCTTAGACTCTTTGAGTCAGGAATGATACAAAATGGCAGTAGTAATTATAGTGGGTTCATACAACACCCCCTGACACTTAGGAGCCAATAAGCAATTAATGTGGAGCGTGGGGAACTGGTTAACGGTTCGAAAGTGAACGGGAGGCAACAGAAGTTTCGCACTGAAGCGATGCAAGCTCAAGGCCAACGGCTAGATAAGAGGCAGAAGCGAGAAGCAGCTGCAGAGCATTACACGTTTCAAAGTCGGGGGGGGGAACCCCATGGAGGGACTACCTGACATCCCGCCACCCAGCCCCCCCCCGGCTTGTCAGGAAAGCAAGAGTGGAAGAGGATGACCAAGCGAGGAGCCTGCACATCAGAGGCGTTAACCCATTCTCTATGTTCAGGGCCAAAATCTACCCATTCTACAAGATAATACAAGCGGTTATGTTTAATGTGAGAGTCCAAGATCTGGGCAACTTAAAAATGTGGTTGTCCATCCACCATCACAGAGAGAAAGTGAGGAGAGAAAAGTGAAACACAGGCTGGACATGTTTAAAGGTCTTAGGAAGGTCCAGTTCAACAGTGACAGTTTCCAACCTAACTTCCGGCTAGGTTGCGAGAGTCTTAAGTTCTTAGTGGAGACATACACCCTGTCCCCAACTTGCACCTCCCAAGCCGTGAGGCATTTACGGTCTGCCTGGGCTTTGTATGAAGCCTTGGCTTTGTCCAATATCTGCTGTAGGAGCGGCCAGGCATTTTTAACCTAGCACCACCAGTCCTTAATGCTCCCCTCCCCTGGAGCGTCCGTAGGCAACCAGGGAAGGGGGGAACCTTCGTAGCCATGCACCGCTTGAAATGGGGAGACCCCTGTGGATGAATGAACCGTGTTATTGTAGCAATATTCGGCGTATGGGAGCAACTCAACCCAGTTGTCCTGTTGAAAATTAGAAAAGCAACGCAAGAATTGTTCAAGGGTTTTATTAACCCGTTTGGTTTGGCCATCAGTTTCTGGGTGGTAGGCACTGCTGAGGGCCCATTCAACTCCCAGGGCCTTCAGCAATTCACCTCAGAACTTAGCCACTAATTGAGACCCCCTGTTGGAGACCACCTTCCTCGGGATCGAATGGAGTTTGACAATATTATGCATAAACAACTTAGCCAACCGCTTGGCAGTAGGCAATTGCTTCAGGGGGGGAAATGTGCTTGCTTAAAAAACATGTCCACAACCACCCAAATGACTGTCTTCCCCCTGCTAGGGGGCAAATCCATGATGAATTCCATAGACATGACTTCCCACAGCCGGGTAGGAGTCGGCAGAGGTTGCAATAGTCCTGGAGGCTTTCCTGGTCAGGGTTTACACATGAGACAAGTGGGGCAGGACTGTACATATAAAGAAATGTCTTTTCTCATGCCTGCCCACCAGAACTGCCTTTGTAAAAGATGCAAAGTCTTTAGGTAGCCAAGATGACCTGCCAGTTTAGATCCATGAACTACTGCCATCACCTGGCCGCGCAGGGTCCTGGGGACGAAGAGGCGATGGTCCTTTTTTGTCATCTTCTGGGCATGGAACAGGGGTCACTAGGGGTGTTTGGGGGAGATATATGTGAATGTCCTGCATAGTGCAGGGGGTTGGACTAGATGACCCTCAAGATGACCTTTCAACTCTATGATTATATCATTCTATTCTAATTTCATTAATTATCATTTAAAACATCTAATGCCACCTTGTAATATCTGTTGTTTCTCAGAGGTCCTCTCTTTTTTCACTGCCTCCATTCTCTGGTTCAGTACATTTGTCTTCTCATCAACCTTTTTCAGCTTTTTAGTTGTCTTCTCTGTTCTTGCATTGGTTTCTTTCAGTTCTTTTTGTAGAGACGATGAGCTAGCAGTTCCTGAAGAAGGTTTTACTTTGGGTGCCATTTTTTTCACCCCGATGAGACATTGTTTACGTTAAAGGTAAAAGTTTTTTACTGCTTTTGGAAGTCTTTTAAAGTACACGATTTCTACTAGTCTGCACACCAGTCAGTTAAGTTAACGTTCTCTCATCAAAGCCACCATTTTGCTTCATTTAGATGAAGAGAGGCCATAGGCTACTCCACTCGTGAGGCCCCTCCCAATCCCCCACCCTCACGACTAGAAGAAATTGGAAGAGTGTTATAAGCAAAATTAAGTGAAGCCAAGGATGTTGATGGGTATTTAAAATTCTGCAATTCACAATTTCTCCTCTAAAGGACATAAGATGTTATTGTTAAATACCAAAGTGATTGGAAAAAATGCATAAATGTTAAAATTAACACTGAAAAACTTTTGCAATAACTGAACTTTGTAAACCTTTTGTGGAATAAGCATTAATTTTTAGGAAAATGAAGTAGTAATGTTATTCTTAAAAAAACCCACAACCTTGAGTTTAAAATTATATTGCTTCTTAAGGCATTGGTAGTGGGCAGAGCGGGGGAGACTCCGTAGTCAGAGCACCAGAGTGGGGTTTTAAACAAAGAACAAAGATTTTATTGACTATTTACAAGTAACAGGATTTTAAACACAAAAAGGCACTTTAAATCAAACACAGAAAGGAAAACACCACTGGACATAAATAAAATAAGACAAAACACAGTTCCTCTGTCCCTGAACTGATCCTATACTTATTTTCCCTCAGGTGTCAGGGTCCTTAGTCAGGTTACGCAACACAGAGTTTCATGAGAAGATAACTGTTTATTGGTAGATCCAGTACTAGACACGTGTACAGCTTGCGTCAGGAATGGCCGCCAATACTAGGGCCTCTGACTTATACTAGAATCAAACATCCCCCCTGTAAGCATGAGCCAATGGATACATCTCTCGCGCACAGGCAAAATCAAGCAGGCAAAGCAAAAGCCATTAACTTTCCCGATCCCAGGCAGGTCGTGGCAAAGTGGCCGGCTTCGCCACATTTCAGGCAGAGCCCTTGTTTCATCCGCTGCTCTCGCACCCCCTCCTTCTGCTTCGGAAGAGTCTTGGGTTTTGGGGACGTCGAAACAGTATTACCCATGGTTGCAGCATTGTCGATCCTGATAGTTCTTAAGCAGCTCTCAGCATCTGCCACTTCGCGCATCCAGGCATTCAGAGACACAGGGTGGACACTGCGAAGAACCGTCTCCCTGATCTTGGGGTGCAGACCCAGGCGGTATTGCTCAGCCATCACTCCACTGGGCCAACCCTGGATCTTAGCCGCCTGGCGTTTGAACTCCTCAGTATACTCCCACACCGACTGCTTCCCTTGCTTGAAGGTGCGTAAGTAAGGCCGAGCTTGCTCACTAGCATTTGGGTCTTCATATTGAACTCGGAGAGCCCACATAAGGGGATCTACCGATTGGAGTTCTGGTCCATCAGCATTGTGCAAACTCACGTGCCAGTCAGCTACCTCATCTCTCAACCTGGCATCCAATGGCTCCATAGGGCGGTGCACTTCCTGGCCCGGTTGGGCTGGCACCACATTCCCTGGAGGGCCTGGGGGGGTGTTACCAGCTTGGGCAGGCAGGACCCATGGCGGCACCTGAGCAGGGTGTGCTGGCTGCACTGGCATCCAGCGCTGTACTTCCTGCTGCACCGGTTCCGCCACCATCCCCGGCAGATTCTGAAACGAGTTCTTGATCATCTGCATGGGTTTATTGTAGCCCCGCTCAAGTAACTCCAGCTGGTTGCCTACAAACGCCTCAGCCTCCTCGCCCCTCTCAGTGGCACCGCCATCCTCTGTTTCATAGCTCATCTCCCATGGAGGACAATCATAATGACTTTCACGTCACGGCCCCGAAGGGGAAGCAAGAGTCCAGGTTTCATGAGTGTCTATGCTGAACTGTCCCCAATGTGACCCCTTCAACCTCGTAGTCACTCTGGCTGTTGCCCCTCTGAAGGGCTCCAGTAGAGGGTCGGTCCCATCCATCCCCGCACCCAGCGGGTTTCATGAGAAGATAACTGTTTATTGGTAGATCCAGTACTAGACACGTGTACAGCTTGCGTCAGGAATGGCCGCCAATACTAGGGCCTCTGACTTATACTAGAATCAAACATCCCCCCTGTAAGCATGAGCCAATGGATACATCTCGCTGTCAGGTTCCACAGCCAACAACTTACACGCTTATCAGAAAGGTTATAGAGCTATAGATGCATTAACAAAGTCACTGTTAGGAATGGCGTCGCCCCTACAAGCATAACGGGATATAGGGTATTCGTATGCACACACACCTTCCCTAGGCCAATTAGCCACATTCCCATGCATGGGAGAAGGAGCCCCAGGCCATTAGAGCCGAAGCTGAGAACGGAAAGCGCTCCTACGGTTCCCTGAATCCCAGACACTACACACCACCTGCAAGGCCATAGATAAGCAAGCGTTACAGAAGCAAAGAAGGAATGCAACGGTACTTGGTACACAGGGCAAGCAAGCACCCCACTCCCAACCCTTATGCCAGCCTAGCCATAAGGACATTCTGCCCTCTCAAAAACTAGCTTCTCCTGTCCATTCTGGGAGGTCTCCCAGTCATTTCGGGAGATCTCCCGGTTTGTCCGGGAAGTCGCTATGGAACTTCTGCAACAACCAAGGGGCCCAAATATCCCCTGCTTCCACCCACTCAAGCTGCTGGGGACCAAAGTCCAGCCATTCCACTAAATACAATACTTTTCCACGTTTAATCTTAAGAGTCCAAAATCTTAGAGATCTCATGTTCCTTGCCCTCAATCAAGATAGGAGGGGGCACCGGCTGCAATGGACGCCAGGGACTTGACCCAGAATCCCGTTTCAGGAGGCTGAAATGAAACACAGAATGAAGGTTTCTCAAGTTTTTAGGTAGATCCAAATCCACAGCCACATCATTGATCACTCTGTTCACTTTGAAAGGACCAAGGTATTTCCAACCAAGTTTCCGGCTAGGTCGTAGGACCTTAATGTTTTTAGTAGACACATACACCGAGTCTCCAGGCTGCAGAGCCCACCCCTCCACCTTTCTCTTGTCAGCCTGACTCTTGTACGCCTCCTTGGCAGCATCCAAAGTCTTGCAAAGGAGTGGCCATGACTCCTTTAACCGTTGACACCATTGCGCTGCATCCCCCGGCCCCAAGTCAGTGTCTCCCTCCAGGAAAGGCACAGGGCTGCTCCTAACGGCCCCCCCGCACCAGGGCAATCTAGATGGATTTTATTTATTTATTTATCATAGCCATACAAAGCCTTAAATGGGGACAATCCGGTAGAGGAATGGCAAGTGTTGTTATAACAAAATTTGGCCAGGGGCAGCAGATCCACCCAATCATCCTGTTGATAACTGGTGAAGCAATGAAGATATTGTTCCAAAGTTTGATTAACCCGTTCCGTCTGACCGTCAGTTTCTGGGTGATAGGCGCTGCTCAGGCCCCGTTCCACCTCCATTAGTTTCATCAGCTCCCCCAAAAACTGGGAAATGAATTGAGTTTCCCTGTCAAACACCACCTTGGCCGGGAGCATGTGCAGACGGACTACATGCAACAGAAACGCTTTGGCCAGTGCTTTTGCTGTGGGCAGGGAGGCAATTGGAATGAAGTGCGCCTGTTTGGAAAATAAATCCACTGCCACCCAAATGACAGTCATAGACTTGCTTGGTGGGAGATCGGTAATAAAGTCCATTGATATCACTTTCCAGGGCCGGCTTAGCGTTGGATGAGGGTGTAATAAACCCGGGGGTTTCCCCGGACGGGGCTTACTCATAGCACAGATTTGGCAAGAATGACGATAAATCCTTTCGCATTTGCGGCCACCAGAATTGCCGCTGCAGGAGTTGGAAGGTGTCCTGACAATTTGGAGCCATGCACGGCTTGTAACACCTCCCCCCTGAGGGAGAGCGGAACAAACAGTTTATGTCCCCGGTACCAACAGCCGTCAGCCCTGAGTTCGAAATCTCCTTCCACTACTACAACCGCCTTGTCGCCCTCCGAGAAGGCAGAGGCGAATTTGCTGTGCCATGTCTCCCCCCCACCCAGCTTGTCCGACTTGGGAGTATCAGGTGGCCGTGACTCAGGGGGGGAGGTGGCGGGGTGAGCCTGGCTACGTGTCATCACCACCCCGCCCAGATGGGAAGGCATGAACACCGAGTCCAAATTAATTTCCCGTTGGCTGTCATGTTGGGGGAGGCGTGACAGGGCATCAGCCAAAGAGTTTGCGGAGCCGGGAAAATTATGAAGGGTGAACTGAAACTTGGAAAAGAAATTAGCCCACCGGAGTTGTTTTGCATTTAGGCACCGGGGCGTTTTGAGCGTTTCCAAGTTTTTGTGATCAGTCCATACTTTGAACGGGACTCGCGCTCCCTCCAGCCAGTGTCTCCAGGTGGCCAGGGTGAGCTTTATGGCCCCCGCCTCTTTCTCCCAGACTGACCAATTGCATTCTGTGTCATTAAACTTCCTTGACACGTATGAGGGGTGCAGTAACCCATCCCCTTGACACGGATGAGGGGTGCACTTCCTTGACACGTATGAGGGGTGCAGTAACCCATCCCCCCCTTCTTGTAGGATGGGGGCCCCCATAGCCACATCGGATGCGTCAGTTTGAACAATGATTTTTTTCATTTCATCTGGGTGAGCTAAGACTGGCTCGGAGGTGAACAAAGTCTTGAGGCATTCAAAAGCCTCCTGGCACTCCCGACTCCAAGCGAACGCTGCCCCCAGCTTGGTTGCTGCCGGCCCCTTCCCCTTCGTTTTCAACAAGTCCGTCAGGGGCAAGCTGACCGGGGCAAAGATGGGCAGGAAAAAGGATTCAAAATAATTTTCTCCAAGACACATGCAATTAGGAGGCTTGAAAATGATGCAAAAACATAGGTTAATAATTAACTATAATTCCTCATCTAATAATTCCAGCAGCAGCAAACACCAGGCTCCCATCCAACAATCAATACTAGCCATTTAAACGAGCCAACTGTCAAAAAATGTTATATAAAATAAATATGTAAAACTTTGATTAGATTCTGCAATGGCTTTAGAACAATTAATCTACTATTAATGTATGAAGCAGTATTGTTTGGATTTATTGGCATGACAATTGACACCCGTAAATATTTCTTTTCATATCCAAGAAGTTCTGAGAAAAGGGTTGCAAGTGCATGCTGCAGGCACCAACAGGGCTCTGTGAAGTGTGTAAGGCTGTCACCTCGGTAGAGGCTTCCCTCGCACCCCAGGCTACGAGCCCCCTCTGAGGGCTCTAGGGCCCCCCGGAATGGTCCGGGGCCTCTCCCATCCACTCAGCACATACTCCTGAAGGATGGGGTTCCACCTGGAGAGTAGTTCTATGAGTCCTAAAAAGTTTCCATTGTTTGAATCACCAGTGCAATAGGATGAACCATTAAAAGCCAAACCACGTTCTCCCAAGAAGAGGACAACATTGATGATACCAGTTTTGTGTAGTGGTTAAGTGTGCGGTCTCTAATCTGGGAGAACCAGGTTTGATTCCCCACTCCTCCACTTGCACCTGGCTGGATGACCTTGGGCAAGCCGTAGTTCTGATAAGAGCTGTTCTTGAAAAAGAGCAGTTTCTGTCAAGAGTTCTCTCAGCCCCACCTACCTCACAGGGTGTCTGTTGTGGGGAGGGGAAGGGAAAGGAGTTTGTAAGCCGCTCTGAGACTCCGTTGGGTAGTGAAGGGCGGGGTATAAATCCAATCTCTTCTCTCTCCTCTCTCCTTAAAATATTGTACCATTTCACAGCTTCAGTTTTGATTGATGCTTCTAAGATGGTGTTAACTCCTGTCCCAGGCAGCAGGTTCCTTTCTAGTTCTTGTCAAGCTAGGTAACATTCTCTGTGGCTATTGCTTTTTTCATGTCCTGGGATCCTGTTGCATAGTTTTCACCACTTCCCATTAGTCATCCAGCCTTCAGCTGATGCCAGTGCAGATTTAGACGCAGATTTAGACGCTACTTTTGTGCCAAAATAATCAACATGGAAAACAATATAATGCTTGTTTCTGTTGACTTCAGACAAGCCAGTCTCTTACATCCGGTTCTCCACTGGCACTTCGAAATTTCAGTATGCTTTGTGGAAAATTTTGATTGCTGGTATCTTTTGGGAATGCTTTAGACAATGAGATGTGACCACTGGTAACATACTTTTCTATTTCTTTTTGAGAAGGAAACTCAGTTGTGATGCGACCTGTCAAGGCCTTCAGTATTCTCATTTTCCAAACTCACTTCCACTTGAGCCTGTATTTCTGTTTCTTTTCAGTTCATTTTTGTCATTTTCTGCATGTGCTCCTTTATCAAAATCCTGTACATTATTACCCAAATCAACTGCTCCTTGTTAGGGGATGAGGTTTTCAGGAGTTTTTTCTTCTTCTAATTCTAGAGGTGGGTTGAATGAGAATTTTTTCAAAAGTGCCAGTGTGCAAGAAGTTTTGTCTCCCCCCTTTTTCATGTTCCTCTTGTTCTTTCTTTTTTTCTTTTCTTTTCATTTCATTTCATTTCATTTCTTTTCTTTTCTCGGCTTCTGATATGTGAGAATACATTTTCGATGGATGATTTATAATTTCTTCTTTTATAGCTAAAAAGGGAAGATTTAATTCCTGATCAGCTCTGATCATCGCCATGTTGCTTCAAAGAATCCTGAGCCCAAACTTACAAAGTTTTAAAATGAATAAACCAGTGAAAATGTAGCCTAATGTCACTGAAGTAATTAAGGAACAGGATTAGAACATCCCTTCACCTTATCTGTCCAAAGTGGTTTTTTAAAGATGGATTTAGAATATACTAATACACCACCCCTTCCACTAAAGCAGCGGCCACCAGCCTTAACATTCGGTCTGCCTGGCTGGAGACTGGAGAGTCACGTGATCTTACATGCTGCCCCTAGTGGAAGATCTTGAGAATGCAATGTAACAACAATGTAAAGGATAAAACGATGCTATACAGGCCAACAACACAAGATATAAATACTAGTCTTCGTATGCATACTTTTTATGGGACTCCAGTAAACTCTCGGGCTCCCTTTGGGTCTCTTTGGGCTCCCTCTGGGCCCAAGGGCCCTGGTGCGATGCACCTGTTGTCCCCTCCAAAGGGTCCCCTGTTGTCCCCTCCAAAGGGTCAGCAAGGGCATATGGAGCAGAGGTCCATCAGTGGCTATTAGCCACAAGGTATAGCTAGGGGCTCTGGGGCAAGTGATGCTCTGTCTTCTTGGTGCTTGGGGGGGGTCAACAGTGGGAGGGCTTCTAATGTCCTGGCCCCACTGCTGGACCTCCTGATGGCACTGGTATTTCTGGCCACTGTGTGACACAGAGTGTTGGACTGGATGGGCCTTTGGCCTGATCCAACATTGGCGTCTCTTATGTTCTTATGTTCTTATGTTCTTAAGCCAAGCATCAAGAACCACCTTTCACACAACACAGGCCATCTGCTGGAAACACCAAACTGCTTCTATTCACCCAGGTGAGAAATTATGTTAAGGGCATTATTTGGATGGAAACGGTCTCCTAATGTCCTGCAGTTCTGTGTTACCATCATAGGCATTCACCTTCCCCTGTGAATTGTGGCCCTAGATAGGATGTAACTAATCATATGTAAACCGCTCCGAGCCTCCAGGGAGGAGCGGTATAGAAACCGAATAAACAAACAAACAAACAAACAAACATCACAGTTTAATTGTGAACCATGTTTGTCACATTAATGAGGGAATACAAGCGAGAAGAAATATTGCACATGTGTACAAGTATTCATGGGAATTCTCATTATCTGTTCATCCGGCAGCTGCCGCAGGACTAGCCCTGGAGCCATGGGGTGGGAGGGCAACCTTGATGCTGGCCATGACACAGGCAACACGGAGGAGTGCCGCAAGAGCAGCCACACAGGCCCCAATCCACCTGCTGCTGTCAGAGGTTCAGTTTGGCCTGGGCAATACAGGGGAAACAAGGCCACGGGGATGGCCAGAGTTTCCCAGGAGGCCCCCTGTGGGTATTTTACAAGATTGTTGGAAACCTATTTCAGCAGTTGGGGAAGGAGATTCATGGGTGAAAGCCCACCTGCCAGTCACTGAGCACAGAAGGGGGTCCTTTAGGGTTGCCAGGTCTAGGTTGGAAAATGCCTGGAGATTTTGGGGGTGGAGCCTGGAGAGGGCGGGGTTTGGGGAGGGGAGGGGCCTCAGCAGGGTACCAGGCCACAGAGTCCAGCCTTCAAAGCTGCCATTTCCTCCAGGGGAGCTGATCTCTGTCAGCTGGAGGCCAGTTGTATAAGCGGGAGATCCCCAGGGGCCACCTGGAGGCTGGCAACGCTCGGGTGCTTCCAATCAAGCTACTCAGAAAAGCTACAGGATGCATTTCTTCAGGGCAGGAAAAGGCACGTTTGGACTGAGTTCAGCAACACTGCTTCCAAATGGCCACTGCTGCGCAAAGAATGCTGCATCCACCTTCCCTGTTGGCCACTCAGGAATGTTGCACCCTTTGCCTGACGTGACCGGTGCAGCCTCAGCATGTCTTGCAAGAGGGGGAGTGGCTTGGAATGGCTCCCTTACCCTCACAGCGGGCAGCAAAGGCTTAGAGATGGCAAAGGCCTTCTGCCGCCCACTGGGTGATCATCGCCCTATTGTCAGCTGGCCCATCAACGGAAATGCTGATGTTTCCTAAGCAAAAGGAAAAGAAACCAGATCAGGAATGGAAAGAGGGGCACAGGAGTGACATCCCAGCAACAAGCAGCCTAGAGCAGCGACCCCCAAGGTGGTTCTCGTGGGTGCCACATTGTGCCCAGCAACGTGTTTCTTGGCACCCTTTTCTTGTTTCACCAAGTCCTGGCATCGCCACAACTTGCTGGAGTGGAAGGGCTTCAGAAGACCCCAGAAGGCATCCTCTTGGGGTCTGCAGAGAGCCACAGCTGCCTCAGTCCAGGGGAAATGCTTGGCACGGGACATCTCAGCCTTGGGTAATTGGTCCATTTTGTGAATGGCTGATCATCTCAGGGCAGCCATTTGGTGGTGGTACTCACTACCCTTTATCAAAATTCCCAATGTGGCCACAGGCCACCAAGGTCGGGGATGCCTCACCTGAAGTGAGGGAGCTGATTCCAGTGTAGGGCTGTCAGGGCTCCTGCTACAGTAGGAGGTCTTCCACCAACAACCCTCACCCACTGGGAAGAAAACAAAACCCCAGCGTTGCAAGCGGCATGATATCAATTTGGAGAAAACCCAGAAGTGACATCATGTAGCTCTAGGAATCACCAGACACTTTGCTTTTACCATAAACAGGGGTCCCTAACCTCTTCGAGCCTGTGGGTGCCTTTCGAATTGTGACATAGAATGGTGAACACAACCACAAAATGGCCACTACAGACACACACACACACTCAACGGAAGCCCAAGTGTGCGGACAAGAGGAGTAATTTTTAATAGTACTCTGGGAAAGAGGAATGACAGCAAGAATTAAACCAATCAACGTTTGTCCCGGTTCCGAAGCCCTGGGACGTAGCTCACGCACCCCAGGGCCCCCGCAGACAGCTGACTCACTCGGGGAACCTCAGGGCCGGATGACACCGGCAACGGGTCAGATGACAGGACCAGGGCAATGCAGCGGTGGTGCAAGAGGGACGCCACGCTCCGGCCGGGCTCGGTTGCGGAACAGAGAGCCCCAGGAGGCTGCAAGGGAAGCCGGTGACACAAGCACTGCCGAGGAGAGGCTAATGACGGGCACACAGGCCCGGAACACCCTGTACAGCCCAGAGCCGCCGCCGGCCCAGCTCCAACCCCACCCTGCTGGGACAGCATCCGAGCTTATTACACGGGGCGGGGCTGAGAGGACGGGGGAAGGGGCAGGGAAGGAGGGTGGTGCTGGGAGCAGTGCTGGGAATAAAAGGAGGGGAAGGCGAAGGGGCCAGGGAGGAGGAATGTGCACAGAAGACAGAGGTGAGAGCAGAGAGAGAGAGTGTCCGAGGGGAAGAACCGATGCACGCCGGCAGAGGGGCTTACAGGGCGCAGTTAACCTCATCCCTGTCAGCATATGCATAGGGCTTGCCGTGCAAGATTGCAGCTTGTCAGAGAGATCACAATGATCTAAGTGGCAACCAAGAGTCACATGACTGGACAGATTGCATCAGTCTGCAGGAGGTGCTACAATGACTAAGCATCTCTACTCTGATTGGTTATGTGGACTGTACTATGTGTATATAGCCTGTGCTGTCCTTACCTTGGTGTGCCAGAATGGTAACAGGTTGCCTGGCGAAGCACTTTGTCAGTCTGAACTATAAATGCTTTGCTGCAAAGGACTGTGTATAAATATATATATATATATTGTAAATAAAACTGTAAATAGCTCTGCACCAAGCTGGTGTGCGCAGGACATCATTATTCGCACCATCGACAGTCAGGCCTGCCTATCTGAGGCCCCAACGCTTCCCCCTCCTTGAGCGCACCCCGGCTCCCAAGACCGACTGCCCCGCCACGACAGGACATGCCATGGCCACGGGAGGGGCCAGCCAGAGGCGCAGGACGGGCCTGACAACGTTATTTGCCAAATCAATGTGCACAGCCAAGATAATTGCCCATGGCTAGTCTTTACCCCTGATGGGAAAGGAGCCCCATGTAGTGCCACCCACTTTCTGGAAACGCTTGGCTGGCACCAGGAGAGCTGTTGGTGGGCACCACAGTGCCTGTGGGCGCCACACGGAGGACCTCTGCCGGAAAGTCTGAGGTGATTTTTAAAGCAACATGAGTCACTTCCAATTTTGCCTGGAAGGCCTGGCTATCATAGTTCAGAGCAAAATGCCCTTGGTTGGTGCAGGTAGGCAGTGGGTGACGGGGGGATTGGCTACTGCATAGGCCTGGGGACCCGCACATACATACACCAGGAGTGTGCAGGAGGCCACTCACTTTGTAGCCACACAGAGTCCTGACTCTGTAGCAGATCTGAGCAAGCTTTTGTGTTGCCCTCTCCCACTCAAGGACGGATCAAGACCCCATCCAAGGGACCAGGATGGGAGAAGGAGAAAACAAGGCCTGTTTAGGCAAAACACCAACTGGATCTGGGAAAGGGTCCCTGGGCTAGAAGACTCTAACGCGGAGGGGTTGAGGAATGTGGAAACAGTGAATTCTAAGTCCATTTTTAGGGCTTTCCCTGCCATTTGCAGGAGATCAAGGCGTGTGTGGAGAAAGGTCAAATTCCCCCGGTAAAGCAAAAAGTGGGAAACGACTCAGGAACATCTGAAAAGTAATTCTGACATGCCAGCTAGTGGCGTAAATGTGTAAATACCACAGAATTCTTAACCATGCAAAACCTGGACTTATTAAAGCTACATTTCAAGGCTTTCCCTCATTATCTTTTAAGAATAACTTTTTGTTACTCAAAGAAATGTAGTGTTCTTGAATGGTCATCAGAGAATTGACCCAAGTGGGGATTATACTCCTTTGGGTTGGAAAGGAGCCGGTGTAATTGACTGCTACATTGCTTCTCTTGGTGATAGCTCACTGGTCAGTTTCTTCGGATTCCCACTCTTTTTAGGTAGTGATCACGTCCCCAGTGTTTTATATGTGAGTATGTTGTATTTTCAACTCTGTGTTAGAAGGCAAGGCCTTGGCTGAGATGGCTGAAAGCCCCTCTTGGGAACAATGTTCCCTCTAAGCTGTGGAGTCTTGTGAGCAAAAATTCTACTTTGTGAGCCACTGGAATTAAAGTTGTGAGTGAGCGATTTGGCTGCTGCATAAATCAGTTTGCTCTGGAGCCATCCCTTCCTGAGCTAAGACAAAAATGTGTGAGCCGGAGGCTAAAAAACTGTGAGCTAGCTCACACTAACTCCACTTAGAGGGAACACTGCTTGGGAAGTATTTCTCCTGAGCCAAGAGTTCTGGATGTCAGTGGAAGTCTGAAGGTTGAAGTTGACCCCCAAATCCTGGTATGATATGTGGATGTTATGGAAAGGGGAAGAAAGAATGCCTCCGAGCACCAAAAGCCCAAGTCAGAGAGCAGGTCCCCGTCAGAGCAGTTCCCAGGGAACCAGGGGCTTTTTTTGCCTTGGCTGCCAAAGAAGCACTTGCTTTCCTGCTGCTTTGTCCGCAATACCTACTGCTCCCCTCCCTGCCACCTCTATACTCCCTTATTCTCTTTCCTTTACTCTTTCCCCTTTCTCATCGGAATAACCATTTCAATTCATTTCCATTCATACTGAAACAACAAGAAATCTTGAGTCCTGCTGTTATGGTGGCAGAAGAAAATTCTCACAGTAACCACTAGGGATGGCCACAAACCAGCTCACGAACTAAAGTTCATGATGAATTTTGGCCGGTTTGTGATTTGCGAAATGAGGTTCGTGGCAGGTCAACCTGCATAAACTTTCAAGCTGTTTGTGGCAGTTTGTGAATGGATATATTTCCAGATAGACCCTCTCCCCTCAATCTAAATCTTTACCAACTGTCAAAGTAACAGGGGGGCAGAACTTGGAGGCCATGTAGCAGAGCATCCAGGGGAGGTCCCCTGCAACTTTGTGTCTCTGTTGAACATCACAAATGGAACCGCTTCATTTGGCTCCTAAAGGTTCGTGACGGTTTGTGGTTCATGAACCGGGCACACCACGAATCGGCCCACATTTTCCCAGTCCATGCCCATCCCTAGTAATCACTTTGGAATGTATTAGGTCCTGACATTCAAAATTAAGGATCACTTTGGAGATGAATTTCAAGGATGCCAAGAAGACCTGGATCCACTGGGGAGCAATGAACACCCCCATGAAGAATGGCCTGAGTTCTCTTGCACTGCAGTGCCCCCACTACAGATGGCCAAATGTGGAATTGCAGCTACTCAGTCAGGCTTCCAGGCTCCAGGGGTACAAAAGGCCAGCAGGGTCCCACCTGCCCAGTAGATGAATCCAAGCAATTCCTCTACTGGTCATAGACAGAACGGCCTGGGGAATGGCCTCCCCTCTCTCTCCGATCCCCAGTTCTATCTGCCAGCAGGCTAGCAGGCCCTGCTCTGGGACTTACGTATGTGAGACCTACAGCCTCAAAAGTTTCCACATGCAAATGTCTGTCTGTTGTTTTGGATGACAAATCATACGAAGCTCAAGGCCTCCCTCTCCATGTCCAGACTGTCAGTGAGAAAGGGATAACCTCTCCCTTTCCCCGTGCAGTGGCCCCACCCCAAATCGGACCTCACAGCAATGTTCAACATTTAAATATCTTCACCATTTGAAAGGTTGCTTACCTCCCCTTTCAAGGGAGCTCTCAGCCAGAGCATGCACTTTGTTCCTAAAGGCGGGGAGCGGATGTGTCTTCTGGACCCATCGTGGGGCAGGGGGGTGTTCAAGGCACCAGACTGCTAAAAGCCCACTTGAGGCAGTTCCCTGAAACAAGCAGTCTAGAGCCAGAACCCATCCCAAGCAGGCCTCGCTTGACCCATGGCTAAGAAAATGCCACCTCTTTCATTTGGGCTTCTTTCCCACAAAGAACTCCATCCCTTGGCCCCAGCCTTGGACATCCTCCCAGAATGCCACAGGAAGCAAAGCTGGGTGGCCTCGTTCAGTTCTGTGGACTCCAAGAGCAGACCTCGGGGCCCTGAGAGGCCTCTCCAAGCCTTGGACTTGCCACCTAAGCCTGTGCCCAGCCACTAAGAAGCAGCCTCATAGCCCACCTGGTCTTTTGAAGACTGGCCCAGCAGCGTCCATGCTCCATGCCTAGTAAGCCAATCCCATCCAAACGCCTGCCAGAGGGCATCCTCTGCAGGAAGAGCTGGATTTGGAGCTGTCACAGATTGCCATGAGGGATGCAGAGATCTCCCACTGCACCCACATTCTCCAAGATAGGCAAGGAAGGTTCTGGCAGCTTCTCAGACTGCAGAATCCATTGCCAGAAAAGACGGGGAGGCTCCCTCAGTTCTAAGGGTGTCTGTTGTGGGGAGGGGGAGGGAAAGCAGTTTGTAAGCCCCTCTGAGACGCCGAGTGAAGGGCCATGGGGTATAGATCCAATCTCTCTCCTCTCTCTTCTAGCATCACTTCATCCCACCCATCCTACAAGGAGCTCAGGGTGACAGGCATCATTCTCCCTTCCTCCCTTTGATCCTCACAGCAACCCCATGAGGTAGGCTAGGATGAGGTCAGGAGTGACTGCCCCCAAGACAATCAGCCACTATCATGGCAGAACGGGGATTTGAACCCAGATCTCTCATAGGGATACCGTTAACAGACTTCAAGGTCAAGGCCTAAATCCCCTGCCCCCGGTAAACCAGTGTAATAAAGAATTCTGGGAAACATGAACCTTTGCACAGGGGAAGAAAGGGAGTGGGGAGAGGGACCCTGGCTACTCGAAGTGAACCTAAGAACTGGAGGAAAGGAAGAAAAAGGAGTCCAGCGTGACACACACACCCCAGGCTCAGCCAAGGACACCTACCCCATCCGTGACCCACAATCAGAAGGGACACCGAGAATTCTTGTATCCACACTCTGCATGGGGTGGGGGACCCCCAGTACTGGCTTCCATTGGATTCTTTTCTCAGAATCCACCATCACGCCAAGACACGCCAATCTGAAATTGATGCCCACTTCCCCATTCCTTATTCACGAATCCAACCACAAATATTGATGATACTGAAAAAGCTTAGCACCCCAAAATAAAGTCTGGACTACCCCAAATCATACCTTCCCCAAACTGGGGGTTCTGCCCTGCAAGAGAGCTGATGCTGTCCCCCCGTCCAAAGCCTCATCTCAGCGGTGACAACTCCGTAATGGAGCACCACAACACACAATGCAACATTAAGAATATGCAGCTGTACCCCCAACAAATTTCTGCCACCCTAAATCACATGCAAGTACACACCCAGACTCTGGACTGCCCCTTACAGGGGGATGCTCAGGGCTGGCTCGCTCACTAGGCGAACTAGACGTTTGCCTAGAGCATAGGGCCATCATGGGGGCGCCGGGCCGGGGGCCTGTGCGCCCTCCCTCCGTCACCCACTGCCATGCACACGTGCCTCCTTCACCAGCCCTGAGCTACAGCACTGCTGCTCCCCGCTGCCTGGCAAAGCCAGCACCCCGCTCACAAAACTCCACAGCTTAGAGGGAACATTGGTAGTGGGCCCCCTGAGAAAAACATGGGCCCCCCGAGCAAAAAGTTGTTAGCTACGGGCCTGCCTGGAGATCTGCGGGCAGTGGTAGGGAGGGGAGGGGAGGGAGCTCCACAGGGCAGAACGTCCCCCAGTCCCACCCTCCCCAAGCAGCCCCTTTCTTCTGGAGAGTGGTCGTGATTCCGGGAGGTCTCCAGGCCCCGGCTGGAGGTTGGCACCAGTGCAGGGCCCGTCCCCCCACAGCCACCATCCCAGCCTTGAAAATTGGGGGCGCACAGGGGGGCGCCAGAAGGGATCCTCACCTAGGGTGCAAAATAAGCTGTGGCCGGTCCTGGGGACGCTGACAGTTTCCCAGCACAAAGCCTGGTTCTGGCCCCATGAGATTCAAAATCCGGAACCCTGAGGACAAAACTTAAGAGACTGTGGACAGCCATGGCCCAAAAGAAGCTTTGAGCCACCTGATATCATGTGCCACCACACTCTGGGGACCGTCCCCTGCAAGGGTTGATAGTCTCCTGATGCGCTCTGAGGGTCTGGGAGCCCTGGAGAGTGAGCCATGGCAACCGGCATCAGCACCTTTGGATTTGGAACCTTTCCTCCAACTGCTGCCTCCAATAGGTTCTCAACACACACTAAGACCTGGTTGCCAAGTCTGAATGGAGTCCCTGCAAGATCAGTTGGAGCTGCAGCATTTATCAGGATAAGTACCAGGATAAGAAAAGCTTCAACTGCCCCTTTCCCCCATCTTTTGATATTCAATCTATAGGCAGAACATATCATAAGGAAAGCTGGCTTAGGTCTAGATGAAAGTGAACACTGGTGGAAGGAACATTAACAATTTGAGATATGCAGAAGACGCCACATTACTGGCAGAAAATCGTGAAGACTTGAAACGACTCCTGATGAAGGTTAAAACAGAAAGAGCCAAAGCAGGATTACAGCTGAACATCGGGAAGACAAGAATGATGACTACTGAGGAATCGCTCAGCTTCAAGGTCGACAATGACGAAATCAAAATTGTTCATGATTTTCTACTTCTTGGCTCCATCATCAACCAAAAGGGAGACTGCAACCAAGAAATCAGAAAGAGATTGAGACTGGGAAGGGCAGTTTTGAAGGAGCTAATAAAGATTCTTAAGTAAAAGGAAGTGTCAAGTTAATTCATGCCATAGTATTCCCCATTAACTATGCATGGGTGTGAAAGTTGGACAATGAAGAAAGCTGACAGGAAGGAAATTGATCCAGGTAGTCAGCCGTGTTGGTCTGAAGCAGTAGAACACATTTAAAGGAAGAATATGGGTTACTTTAAAATGTAGTTTTGGAGGCAAGTTTTACAGATACCATGGGCTGCCAAAAATCACAGAGTAGGTTCTGGATCATACTTTGGCCACACCTTGAGAAGACATTTCATTGGAGAAGACAATAACACTGGGGAAAGTTGAAGGCAGCAGGAAAAGAGAGCCCAACAAGAGATGATGGATTCAATACAGGAAGCCACAAAAAGGCCCTCAGTTTGCAAGACCTGAGCGAGGCGGTTAATGGCAGGACATTTTACAGGTCATTACTGTGAGAATTACTCGGTGCCTAGTGTCAGCTAGGCTGCCATATGGTTTATAGGCCTGGAGTTCGCCTGCCTGACCTCTGTACAAGTTGGTGCCACATTCCTTCCCTCTTGATTCTCTCATCGTTATCACTGACCTTGTATTCCTGTCTGAGTAGTGTCTCCACTTTAATTAACCATGAGACTAACATGTTTGTTCCCACCTAATACATCATCCAGTTGAAACTGCAGTCATAAGACAAGAGCCGCTTCAGCGGGAGGGCGGGATAAAAAATTAAATAAATAAATAAATAAAGAGAAGAAGGCCTCTGGCCAGCACAAGACATAATCCCATCAGGTGCCATTGTTCAAACTAGTTTCCCATTACATTCAACATTGCCCACTCCTGTGGACCTTCGACCCCAGTACCAGTTAGCATATTTTTGGGGACGGACTACCAGGTGTGCCAAGAGAGGAGGCCAAGATGAGCCCACCCCTCGACCTCCCAATAAAAGTGAGGGCCCAACTGTCAGCTAGGCTGCCATATGGTTTATAGGCCTGGAGTTCACCTGCCCGACCTCTGTACAAGTTGGTGCCACATTCTTTCCCTCTTCCCCACTGTTATCGCTGACCTTGTATTCCTGTCTGTGTAGTGTCTCCACTTTAATTAACCGTGAGACTAGTTTTGTTTCTTATCCTCGACCATTGGTTATTCTTTCCTGCCCGTGGGAAACAGGCCAATTGGCTCACAGGTGGTGGTGGTGGACCTCTTGAATCCTCTATATCACTATATGCTTGTTCTATACTCATCATTCCTAACAGTGACCATGTTACTGCAACCATAGTACTAACAATAAAATAAAACCTTTGTTGGAAGTGTGTGCTCTGTTGCTTG
>NW_015177028.1:810274-818766 GCF_001447785.1 Gekko japonicus | reverse complement strand
CATCATCCAGTTGAAACTGCAGTCATAAGACAAGAGCCGCTTCAGCGGGAGGGCGGGATAAAAAATTAAATAAATAAATAAATAAAGAGAAGAAGGCCTCTGGCCAGCACAAGACATAATCCCATCAGGTGCCATTGTTCAAACTAGTTTCCCATTACATTCAACATTGCCCACTCCTGTGGACCTTCGACCCCAGTACCAGTTAGCATATTTTTGGGGACGGACTACCAGGAGGTGTGCCAAGAGAGGAGGCCAAGATGAGCCCACCCCTCGACCTCCCAATAAAAGTGAGGGCCCAACTGTCAGCTAGGCTGCCATATGGTTTATAGGCCTGGAGTTCACCTGCCTGACCTCTGTACAAGTTGGTGCCACATTCTTTCCCTCTTCCCCACTGTTATCGCTGACCTTGTATTCCTGTCTGTGTAGTGTCTCCACTTTAATTAACCGTGAGACTAGTTTTGTTTCTTATCCTCGACCATTGGTTATTCTTTCCTGCCCGTGGGAAACAGGCCAATTGGCTCACAGGTGGTGGTGGTGGACCTCTTGAATCCTCTATATCACTATATGCTTGTTCTATACTCATCATTCCTAACAGTGACCATGTTACTGCAACCATAGTACTAACAATAAAATAAAACCTTTGTTGGAAGTGTGTGCTCTGTTGCTTGGCTGTGGGTCCTGACACCAACACCAGCTCTCTCTCTCTCTTGCTTGCACCCTTGCTCTCCCTCTTCCTCTCTCCCTTGACCCCCTCCTACCCTCACCCTGAACTCACGACTCTTGGTGTGTGCAGCCAGTCTCCTCGTGCCTCTGTTGGTTCAGGACACAACCCCCAACCCCTTACTTTTCCTGAGTGAGTATTCAACGAAAGTATTCAACGAAACATCCTGCCAAAGTGAATGTGCTATTCTCCTCTCTCTCTATTTCTTAGGTACTGTATACTTGTGTGTATGCTTGTGTTATTGTATGCTTGAAATACCTTTAATAAACAAAATCAATTTATACTGACATCAGTCTCAGCGTCTATTTAGCGTGTCTGGAGGGAACTGCATAGATGCTTGCCCCTGCAATTGCCTATTGCCTGATTTAAGATCATAACTCCCCATATTAAATAACGATTCAAGGCAATTTGGCGAACAAGGGGAAGGCCTTGGCCTCTATGCCCTGTTGTCAGCCGTCCAGAGGAACTGGTTGTGAGACAGGCGGCTGGACCAGATGGTCTGATCCGGCAGGGCTCTTCTTATGCTCTTATTTATTTATTTATTTATTGGGGTTATATCCCGTCCTTCCACATGGGCTCAGGGCGGCTAACAAGAGGCAATTGCCACACATAACAGTAAAAACCAGATAAAACAATCAGATTACATTACACATTTAAAATCGGTGCTCACAACAATATATCATCCAAGACGGGGACTCCAGTGCAATGTTTAAGAGCTGCTGCTGTCTCTTCTTGACCGGTCTACGCTGTCCGTTCTCCATTCCCAAGGCCAGTTTGCATTGCCAGAGATGGCAACGTGATCTGTCAAAGGGCAGTTTCTTTCCCAAGATCGTTTCAGAGGGTGGCCATTTTGGTCTGCTGCAGAACAGCTGGGCCTAAGTCCAGGAGCACCTAAGAGGCCCACAAGAGTTTCAGGGCCAGCCCATCCGAGAGCCCAGAGGCTCCCCTGGCCAGACGCGAGGAGGAATGTCTTCTCTTCTGCGTTCCCTCCTGGTCTTTGAAAGCACTTCTCATTCCAAAAGAGAAATATTTCACAGGCGTTTTTCCAGTACTCTCCCAGATTTTCAATTTTCCTGTCAGAAAAATGGGAGGGGGGTTGTTTGCCTTAAATGATCAGGGGTTTTTTTGGGGTGTGTGTGTGTCACATCGCTGATCCTACCAGGGTAATCTCAGGAAACAACACAAGATTGTTTACACTTACACCATCACAAGACAAAAGGTCTTCTGGCACTCTAAAGACTCCCTCATCCATTGTGACAGGAGCTTCCATGAGTCAGAACATCTTTTGACGTGGGCTCTGCCTGAACATGGGAGGTGCCACAAGACTCTTTGCTGTTTTAACTAACAGTTTAATTTCTCCATATATTTTAATAGGAAGATTCTGAAATATAGGAGATAAAACACACTCACATTCATGCCACTAAAATAATAATAAACAAAACCAGAGCCAGTGTGTACAAAATAATTTATTACAGCATTACATCCGTTGGCATTATTTTACAGGGAGTTTTTCGTTCAACTATTACTGATCCTAAATGGCAGACCATCTTAATTATAACGATTTGTTTCGATAAAATTTCCCTTCTTGAATTTTGCATAGGGCCTAGGAAACATTATGGATACATTTGCATTAACTGTAAAATTAAAAAAACCTGGTTCTTTTATTAGTTTTGATAAAATGGATTTTCTGTACAAGCCACAATGTATTGTAAGTTTCATAGTAGTTTATATAAAGTCGTCAAGGACAGCCATTTGTCTCCCGAGGAGAGCTGAATTAAAACCCAGACATGTTGTGTGTATGTGTGTGTGTGAGATGCACATTCAGGTTAATGCACAAAGGCAAAAAAGAATTGCTTTGATCTGTAACCAGTCTAATTGTGCTCATTTAAGTTCCTTTTTCTTTTTAGAAAAAAAAAACATTAAATGCTAGTTACTCTATAGCATTTTAAAGCAACAGCATTTCAACAGAAGTAGAACTAGAGTTCACAATTCTTAAATCAAAATGTGAGTGTTTAATGGAGCTCAGTATTAAACTGAATCCAGGGCCCGGAAATAGCCACTTTCTTTGCTGCTATCCTGACAGTACAATCCTAAACAGAGTTATACCTTTCTAAGTCCACTGAAGTCAGTGGGATTAAAAGAGTGGGGAACTCTGTTTAGGACTGCACTAGTAACATCTAAAAGCTGGGAAGGGGTGAAAAGACTATATGAACACTGATAGTGAGCATTCATTTAAAAATCTAAATACGCCGCTCAAATTAATAGCTTTGGGGAAAATAGACTTATGACTTCCGTAACAGTGCCAATTGTTTTTGTTTTTTTAAAAAAACCCATTTAAAGAGCACTATTTCCTTATGATACCCTGAATAGACAGAAGGTTTCCACTGGATAGGACACGCAGTGTTAGATCCATCTGACAGTGCAGTCCTCCTATGCAGCTCACTGAAATCCTTGGGCTTAGACCAGAGTAACTCTGCAGAGGACCACACTACAAGTTCACCAACTTTTCTTGTTTGATGTATGTTCTGTAAGACTGTTTGTATATGCAACAACATTTCTATGAATGGTCAATTTCTAGCATCCATGATTTGCATTAAAAATATTCATAACTGTACAAGTATAAACATGACCAGTATAATTGAGAGAGAGAGAGAGAGAGAGAGAGAGAGAGAGAGAGAGAGAGATGTTTACATCAATATTGGCAGCTCTTGTTACGGGACAAGGAGCTCAGAGCACAGTACAGTTTCACTCAATTGTCTCTGCTTTGAGATCTGAATCGTGTTCCATCATATTCTGTAGAAAACTCCTCCCCCCATCTGTATGCAACCAGTTGAGAAGACAGAGATATTCCGGCATCCTGTTTCAGATTTCATTGGACAGCACTTCATGGTTAAGGGCTGTATGATTCACCGAAGCAAAGCAACCGTCATCTTCGTTTGTGAGAGGCATGAAGGCAGGTGCTAAAGGAAACAGTTTGTGGCATGCTAGCCGATATTCATTAGTCTGGGCATGGCAGGTTCCAAAGCTGCCATCTCGTAAGGACTCCAAAACCTTCGTTAAAGTCTGAAGATACATGAGAAAATAACTTTAGCCAGGAGTACTCTGTGGACGCTTCCCTCCCCATTGAGCCCCTGAGCACGCCTTTTTTCTGTTTCCATAGAAAGCCATATGCGTTGCCTGTGGAACGTCCAGGCACTGTTCTAAAGACCCCCTAAAACATTACTTACAGATCCACCTCAAGTTTCAAAGGCATGCTCTCCGTGACGGCATACTGTCACCAGGTGCCATGAATTACCTTCACATTTTTGTCTCTCATAGTTCCGTCTGCTCTAGTTGCAATGGCGATAGCTTTCTCTTGTCTGGAGCTATCCAGAAAAGACATCATTTTGGCACCTGAAAGAGAAGGTGAAGGCATAGTTACATCGAAAGGATGACAGTACAGGAAACTATTCAAAGCCAGACATAGATCCAGAGAAACTGAATTACTGCAGAACGGTGGTGTTCACAAAGACATTTGCTTCTGTTTTCAAAACACACTGAAATTTGCATGATAAATTTTATTTAAAAGCCTTGAAGCAATCGCAAGGCAACAACAACAAGGGAAAATATTAGCATGTTACAGTTAGGAAAAGTGAAGATGTTGGGATTGGCTGCATGCTACCAGCTTCCCCACTCACTGAAGCCTCCGGTCCAGGGGGCCTGATGCCCACCTGAGTGTCACGATCCCCAGCACACGCTTCAGCGGGCCTCCTCTTCCTCCCGCACCAGTGGAAAGGCTGGCAGGGTACACCTCACAATTTCCATGGAAAGGAGGAGCTCATGGAAGCAGTTCTCCCCTCCCCTCCCCAGCAGCCCTCTGGAACAACCTGGGCAGCCTTCGGAATAACATCTCATGCGGCATATGGGGAGAGGGGGAGGGCACAAGAAGGGAGAGTCCGGCAAAACTGAGCAGAGCAGGGCAGGTTCTGAAACTTGTTCCACTTATGCAAGGATGGCAATTCTGCTGAATCCCCCCCCCTTTTTTCCTGCAGCTCCCCCCACCATGCCACATTGTACTCAGGAGGGTCTCCTGGTCCTTGGCAGAGGCTTCTGGGAGGGATGCAGGGGACTGCCGGCAGAAGAGGAAGGCGGGGAAGAACTTCCGCAAAGTCCAAGTTAAAGAGGAGTGGGCAGCTGAGTCTTCAGACAATTGAGTCCTCCTGTGACAGCCAGAGTCTTCCTTAATGGCAAGCTTTACGTCAGTCTGCTGAGCGAGGGCTCTACAACCAGTTCTAGACCAGGCAGAGCTCAGCATACTGTAACTACACCAGTACAAACCAACCTGATAGCTGATGCTGAATGGAGGTAGGGTTGCGTTTGAGGAATTCTTCATTAAAACTTTCCAAGTCTTTACTAATGAAGATCTTCTGCATCTCTTGGGTGAGGACTTTGTTCACGACTTCCGATAAATTGCTGTGATCAGACACTAGAAATGCAAGAAGCATATTTGTGCTGCTGTTTAACGAAACTCCTCCGTTGCTCATCACCCCTTCTTGCTCTGAGCAGTTTATTATTTGAAGGGTTATGTGTAAGAGCTGGCCTTTTGCCTTTATTGTTACTAAACTGCTACCATTTAAAAGATGCATCACAAAAAACATTTGCACACTTGTGGCCACAATGAACAGGTAGCCCTAGAGCAGGGAGTGAAGAAGGACTTTGGAGGATCCCCCTGGCTGAACACGGAGGTGAGTTAAGTAAAACTTCTCTCCCACCTGTACTGTGTCCTTGATTGTCTACCCTTAAGGACCTGACTGACACTGTGAGCCAACTCTACTGTTTTCAACCCCACCCCCCCCACCCCGCCAGCGGAAGGGCGAGCAGAGTGGCCACAGGTTTCCCAGCAGAGGCTTCCCAGCACACGGGAAACGCACTCCTAGGATCCAAGCCTAAGTGTCCGTGCTACTGTTTCTTTTTACTTACCACACTTGGAGAATCTAATCAAACATTCATGGAGCCCTGGGTTATTGCTGTCGATGGCAAAAGCTCTTTTTACAGACTGCAACATTAATAGAAATTTTCCTGCACAAGAACACAATACAATAGTAGAATGTATAATGTTATTTTAACTTTATGTATTTGAGAATACTGTGAGGTCCTCATCAAATTCTCTCTGCTTCTGCTCCCTCCCTCCCTGACAAACTATCCCCATTATTATTTTGAGCAGGGGTCCTCAACCTTTTGTGCAACTTTGGAAGTTTGACTGGGGGGCAGTGAGCACCCCCCCCCAAAAAAAAGAGTCTGCCATGGGAAGCAGAGCCAAATTCACCTCAGGAGGTGGAGTGAAACAGAACACCTCCCTCCTCACGCCTTCTGGGAGGAAGGAAACCCCAAAGTGGGGAGTGGAGCCACACAATGACGTAGGAGAGCCCAGTTGCTTTCTGGTCCTCTTGTCCTACAGTGGAGAGCCTGTTAGCTTGAACGAGGGGAGTCGCAGTGGGCGCCATGGTGCCCCTGGGTGCCAAGGTGGGGGGCCCCTGATCGAGAGTGTGCGCCTCGACACGCACCCAGGAAGCGACACGAACAAGGACAAAGAATGGACTGGACTCAGCACGTGATTTCCACTTGCACTGAAGCTTTCCGCACCAGCCGGAATGGAAGGAAAAGACTGCGGTAACCACTTGCTGTAAGTCAAACATGTCATACCTCCACCTGTGTCTCCACTTGCAAAGACCTCGCAGAACTTGGAGAAACGACGACTGAGGGGTGACATGATTGAGGTTTATAAGATTATGCATGGGAAAGAGCAGGTAGAGAAAGAGGTACTTTTCTCCCTTTCTCACAATACAAGAACCCGTGGGCACTCCATGAAATAGCTGAGTGGTCGGGTTAGAACGGATAAAAGGAAGTACTTCTTCACCCAAAGAGTGATTAACACATGGAACTCACTGCCACAGGAAGTGGTGGCAGCTACAAGCATGGACGGCTTCAAAAGGGAATTAGATAAGCATATGGAGTAGAGGTCCATCAGTGGCTATTAGCCACAAGGTATAGATAGGGACTCTGGGGCAAGTGATGCTCTGTCATCTTGGTGCTTGGGGGGGTCAACAGTGGGATGGCTTCTAATGTCCTGGCCCCACTGGTGGACCTCCTGATGGCACCTGGTATTTCTGGCCACTGTGGGATACAGAGTGTTGGACTGGATGGGCCTTTGGCCTGATCCAACATTGGCATATCTTATGTTCTTCTTATGTTATGTTCTTAACCAACTTCTGCACACTGCAATATCTAGGGAAGGGGGGAAGCGCGCTAAGTCAACCCATGTTCCCATCCGCACATTCCTGGATCCAAGCCAATAGGTTTACGTAGCATGTTAAGTTTATTCTCATGGTTAACCATTCAAATAAACTTATCAATACTTTCTGCTAGACTTCTACAAATACTTCATCACTTGCAGACAAAATGATGCCCTCAGAGTATGAATCTAAACTCAAAACTAGCAAGACGTGCACACAGAAGTGTCACAAGGCCACCCACGCCACATAACATCTTACAACGGCATATACATTACCTTTCCTGAAATAAATTTCAAATGCTAACAGATGCGTGTCAATGTGATCTGCCGCAAGATTCTTAAGTGGTATAAGGAACTTAATAGCTTCCTCTAATGGATTATCAGCCTGTTTTATAAAAAAAAAACCAACGCAAGTCACATCACAATTAAGAGTCATGTCACATTATAGTTTCTAAACATAAAGTCTGCTACAACTTTAAACCACAGCAGTGTCTCACAGGAATGGATAGCTCTCTGCTTTGAGATCTGAATCTTGAATCAAACCAGACAAGTTGTATTGTGCCAACATTTCAAAAGAGAAGAAGAGGAGGAGGAGGAGATTGGATTTATACTCCGCCATTCACGACCCAAAGGTGTCTCAGAGCGGTTTACAAGCTCCTTTCTCTTCCCCTCCCCACAACAGACACCCTGTGAGGTAGGCGGGGCTGAGAGAGCTCTGACAGAAATGACTCTTTTTCAAGAACAGCTCTGACAGAACTATGGCTTGCCCAAGGTCATCCAGCAGGTGCAAGTGGAGGAGTGGGGAATCAAACCCAGTTCTCCCAGCTTAGAGTCTGCGCACTTAACCACTACACCAAAGAGGCTGGATATCTCAGTTCAACTTCCCCACAATCTCAATTTGACTACAGTGGACTGAAACTATCAAATAGATTTTTATCCCACCCATCTTGCAAGGAGCTTAGGGGGGCACATACATGATTCTCCCCCATTTTATCTCCATACCAACCCCATGACAGAGGTTTGGCTGACAGGGTCACTCAGCAAACTTCACACTGCAGAAGTGGGGGTCTGAATCCAAGTCTCAGATTCTGGTCTGGCACGAACTACTATATACTATACCACCCTGTTTACACAAAAGGTCCACTCAACCTTACCTCTCAGACTGAACCTGAAAAGAGAGTGTGAGCAGATACTTCTTTGGAAATGATCACTTGCTGATCAGTAAACAAGGTCCTCCAAGTACACGTACTTACGATAGAATTCTCTGTCCGTAAACAAGAAAACACCTGGGACATAAAACAATCCCAGAAACCTATGGGTTTTGCCACTGGGTACTTCTTTACCCCATTCCATGTAAAAACAGGTTGCTTACCTGTAACTGATTATCTTTTGAGTGGTCATCTGTGCATTCACACCTCTGGGATGTAGTGCGCCTGTGCCAACCTTGATCAGTTCCTCTTGAAAGTGAAAGGGATTTTCGTGCCCACTCCCCAGTCACGC
>NW_015177028.1:776736-809726 GCF_001447785.1 Gekko japonicus | reverse complement strand
CTTAGACAGGGTGAACCTGTTTGCCATCCGTTTGATAAAGTCCCCATGAGATTTGAGATCCTCTGACAGAGAAATCGGAAGATCATCGCCCACTTGTTGAGGTGGCGAGGGTTCCACCAGAGGATCAGGGATTTTGTCCCCTGATTGGGAGGAAGCGTCTGAGGAGGCGGAGTGCTCAGACGGTTCGGAAAAAGACATAGGTGGCATCTGTATCAATGGAGTCGGATCCGGTGGATTTTTAAACTTTGGAATTGTCGGGTGCGACAGCTTGGAGGGTTTGCCTGTTGGCCTCGACGGTTGGAGCCTCACAAACGCCGGTGTCGATGCAGGATCTCGATGCCGGGAGAGACGTGAGGAGGCAGACTGACAGTCCCATTCCATCGGTTGGAGTGGAAACTACGGCATACTGCCTGTAAATAGGTAGGCCCCATACATGTATTGCCACTGCTGTTGGTCCCAGGAGGGCGGTGGTGGCGGGTGGATCGGTGCCGATGGTCGGTCTCGATCATCAGGTCGGAGCTGTGAAGGATGGACAGACGCATCAATTCCGCGGTCTGAGTGCAGACTTTCGACACTGGAAAACCGGGAGATCTGTGTTAAGTCCATATCATGCTCAGAGTCTGTGAGCTGGATAGGATGCAGCGAAGACGACCGAGATACACCTTGTGGCTGCTGTCGGCACTGAGAGTCAAGTGAAGCAGCCCCCAAAAGATTCGATTCCGTGGCCCTCTGAGGGGTCAGTGGAGATTGCACAGGGGTAGTTTTCTTATGCTTTTTAAGCTTGACTGGCCGACCGTCCTTGCCTTCCCTGCATTTTTGGAGGGAGTACTGGTTAAGGACTGAGATGTCTGGGTCGAGCGTTTCAGCATTGGGCCATCGACATCTATGTGAGTCGGTATCGGGGACAGAGCAGCCATCGATGCCGAGGCGCCAGTCGACACTGACGCATGCCCTGAAGTGTCCTGTCAATGAAAGCGCTGACTCCAAAAGCACAATGCGAAGTCTAGCAGCTCTCTTCTTCCTTGTCTGCTTCGAAAACTTTGTGCAATGAGCGATTCCCCGAGGCACAAAAGACAAAGCGAGTGTCCATCTGGGGGGAGCGATCTTGCTGCCACACTTAAGGCACCGTTTAAAGAAACCCCACCTCTTGGCCATAGGTCAGGAGAGGGGGGGAACACATGACAGAGTCCAAAAGGAAATAAATCCATAGAAACAAAGTCAATTTCACTTAACAAAAATAAACAAGAAAAACGAAGAAACTTCAAAGAAGAGGAACAGGCCTAAAAGCCCAAATTTTTTACCAGCCAAAGTGGAGAAGATCTTGCCAGCGCAGCGGTCAGAAGAGAACTGGCAGGATTGTCATGCCCCTCCCTTGCTCATGTGCAGTGGGGCTGGCGTGCAACTGGGGAGTGGGCGCGAAAATCCCTTTGGTGGGTTAAGTGCGCGGACTCTAATCTGGGAGAACCGGGTTTGATTCCCCACTCCTCCTCCACTTGCACCTGCTGATGTGACCTTGGGTCAGTCACAAGCTCTGGCACAGCTGTCCTTGAAAAAGAGCAGTTTGTGTCAGAGTTCTCTCAGCCCCACCCACCTCACAGGGTGTCTGTTGTGGGGAGGGGAAGGGAGAGGAGTTTGTAAGCCGCTCTGAGACTCCAAGTGAAGGGCGGGGTATAAATCCAATCTCTTCTTCTTCTCTTCTTTGAAGAGGAACTGATCAGGCGCACTATATCCCAGAGGTGTGATGCACAGAGACCACGAAGAAGATCTTATTGGGTAAAAAACCCATGCCCCTTAAGTATTTTCCAGAATATACTGATCTGGGGATGCATTTTTAAGAGCAGTGGTTCCCAACCTTTTTGAGTATGAAGACCCCTTTTAAGATCAAAGGAGCTGTGGTGGCTCAAGTGGTTAAGACGCTGAACTGCAAGCTGTGGAAGGTCAGTAGTTCAGCAGTTCGAGACCCGAGTGTGCCGCATGACGGAGTGAGCTCCCGTCTCTAGTTCCAGCTCCTGCCAACCTAGCAGTTCGAAAGCAAGAAATTGCAAGTAGATAAATAGGTACCACTTCAGTGGGAAGGTAACAGTGTTCCGTGCGCCTCGGTGTTTAGTCATGCGGCCACATGACCACGGAAACATCTTCGGACAGCGCTGGCTCTTCGGCTTTGAAACAGAGATGAGCACCACAACCCTAGAGTCAGACTCGACTGGCTTTCGAGCAAGGGGACCTTTACCTTTTAAAATCAAAACCTTTTGTGGACCGTTCCCCCCACCCCCAGGACAGTAGTTGTACTGTTAGTACCCACTGATCAAGAAAATAAATTACGACAAAAAAGATCAAACGTGCTTAGCGGGCATATAGTTTTGAGGAAACCCCCCCCGCCATAACTTTGTGGTCCCCGGGGGCCCCCCCAGGTGGGGGGGACCACTGCTCCAGAGAAATTCAGTGCCTCCTCCTATTCATAGAAAGATGACTCGGTCACATTCAACAGATAAGATCTATTTGAATATAAATTTTGCTAGGGAAAAGCCTCAGAACAAGGGATGCATCTTGCACTGAGAATCCGCCTGTGACTTGGCCGGAGAAGGAATCAAGCTCAAGGGCTCTTCATCAAGATCAAGGGCTAACACCCCCCCCCCCACTTTTTCAAATATTTTGCCGGCGTCAGTCTCTCTGCTTATTGTCTAACTTTAGAAATAGCCAAGGTGGTGTCCAGGCAGGGAAAGCAAGCATCCTCAGAAATGGGCAGGGTAGTTGCTTCGAGACAGGCAGTGGGGGCACAGGGGAAGTGCATTTCCCCCCAGCGGCATGGCCCCAAGAAGCCTCTACGGCCTGTTGGATGTGGGCAGGAAAAACGGGATGGGGAGGTGTGCCTCCTCATGCTCAAGCACCACGGTTCTGATGGGTCTCTGCAGCCCACTGGAACAGGGCAGTGGCGGGACAAATGAAAAGGGACCCCTACTCAGTATCCCAGACTCTAGAGGCATTGCATTGGGAGGTGCCAGCAACCATGCATGGCTGAGTGTCGAGGATGAGCTGAAAAAGATCTTCAGTAGCGACATGGAAAATGGTCACACTATATTTGAAAAAGGCTTCCAAGGCCCCACGGCAGCACTGATGGGAGCACAACCAGTGTGCCCGCACTGGAGAGAACTCACGAGAGAGTTATTGTACTGGGGTAGAAAAATATCCCAGAGGCAAACATTTTAGCGATCACTAATGGTAGATGTTTTTCATTAAAATTTCTGACAGTTTATACTGATCAAGTAATATCTTAGGTTCAAAACATGGTTTTTGTTATTTTAAACTGAAAACAAAAAGATATAGCTATACAAAGGTGCAGAACTTGAGTGAATATGCAAAACAGGAAGGGCAAATCTACTCAAAAGAAACATCCTGCATAATGTCTAATCGTGTTGTCAGGTTCCAAGTGTTTGTGTATGCAGCAACTTCCGACAACACAAACAGGCTGGGGGGGGGGGCATTTTCTACTGGAATCTGGTTTGGGGTAGAAATATATCCTGGAATACAATCTATGAAATACTTTTCCCACAGTGTTGCTATAGTTATTTCAGAAGAAAACGGAGTACTCAGATAGGAATAAAAGTTGAGCTTGTGTTTCCTCACCACCCGGGGACAGAATACAGTACCTGATCAGACAGTTCCACTCATATACCTCTGCACCCTCTTCTGTGGCATGTTTCATGTGGTTATGTGTACAGTGGAGGGAAAGCTTGTGCATGTAAATTTATCCTAAGTATTCCTGCAAACATTTTTCTCAATTCTATATAACCTTCATTGCAAAAGGGTGTCTAGGGTACGGAATCAAAGCGGAGTCTGAATATTTTACGATAACGCAGTCTAAATGTGCAGAAGGAGAGCTGAAGAATACCCTTTCCAGTTTTTCAGGGACGAGTTCTTCCTTGGGCCCGCTCGTTTCCTCCTCTTCCTCATCTCGCTTCTTTTTCTGATTCTTTTGCTGCCTCTCTCTTTCCGCGTGCTTTCTCTCCTCTTCAAGCTTCGCTTTCTTCTGAGCACGTCTTTGTTTGCTAAGCAACTTCTTCAGTTCCTTGGCAGAAAGGTTTTCTACAGATAATGGACTATATTTTAATATGAAGAATACAAAGTCTGGATGTATTAAAAACACATACATTTTTAGGTTTCATATTTAACTGGTGATAAAGTTGGAGCACAATTTTCATTAGATATCCTATAGAAGGAAAGTGCTAACTATGTAATAAAGACTCCTACAAAACTAGTAATCTTGACCTAAGAAGACTGGTCTTCTCAGGCATTGGTAGTTGGTTAAAAAATAAAAAGCAGCCCTGACCTGGATAGCCCAGGCAAGCCCGATCTCATCAGATCTTGGAAGCTAAGCAAGGCTGTCCCTGGCAAGTCTTTGGATGGGAGACCTCCAGAGAACACCAAGGCCGGGAGGCCAGAGGCAGGTTATCAAGTCACTTCTCTGAATGTCCTCCGTGCCCCAGCAGGAGTTGCCAGAGGTCACCATGGCTTCAGGCATGGGCACGCACACACACATGCACACAAAATGCAAAAGTTAAAAAAAAAAACCGGACATCCAGTTTATGGCGACACGCTGGCGGACGCATCTCCTGGACCTCCCGGGGATGTGATCTGCGCACCAGCGGATAGGAGGGGGGGCGACGGGTCGCTACCCCCCCGGAGTCTTGGCAAAAGGCTCCTAACCATGGGGCTTTTGAGGGGCGACCTTTTCGCCAGTGCGATGCTGGGGAATTGAAGCGTTCCTCTGCCCTGACGGTCCTGCCGCTGAGTGTCCATATGGAACTAGAGCCGCTGACCAGGACAAGTGTCGGAGATTGAGCATTTTGAACGTGTGCCGAGCGAGGTCGTATGACCAACAATGAACAGTGAGTCGGGTTAAAGCGAATACGAGAATTTAAAAAGAAAGCTACCCCCTGGGAATGGCAAGAAAAGCGAGTGGGGGAGGGGCCCCTCCCTCCCACATGCATAAACAAAAAAGCAAGCTAACAAGGGGGGTTACTAGGGGGGAGTGGAAGAAAAAGCGTTGAAATTTGTTTTGAGAGACTTACCAGAGCGCGGATAAGCATATGGGCGTATTTCAGAGACTTTAGCAAGCTTTCATAAAAGTAAACAATCCATAAAGATGGCGGGGAAGAGGACAGAGAAAGACAAACCAGCAAAAGTGAAACCAGCGGGGAACATGAGCCCTCGACCGGAAGAGGTCACTGAGTTCTCCAAAATGTTGGCAGATTCCTTGCGCCCTCTGCTGGACCAGATGACTAACATCAAACAACAGCTGACAACTCTAAACCAGAATCTTGCAACTCAGCAGCTCCAACTGACTGAGACTTTAAAAATAACAGAGCAAACGACTGAGAAGGTGAAGGAAATGGACGCCAACACTAAAAAAGTCAAGAAAAAGGTGCAAAAGCTGGAAAAGAAACAAGCTTCGGAAGAATCACAACTTTTACAGCTGCAAATTGAAAAAGCAAATTTGGTCCTACAATCTCAAGGGGTCCCAGAATTAAAAGACGAGAATCTAAAGCAACTCCTGAGTGAAGCGTTAGCCCCAGTTATAGATCTGAAAGCGGAGTATCTTGCGAGCGAAATGGATGTGGTCTACAGGTCCTATTCCATGTTCATTAAGAAGAATAATCTACCTGGGGAAATAGTGGTCAGATACTCGAAGAGGCATGTGAGGGATTGCAAAAGAGAAAGAAATATAAAGACTTAATCCTTTTTCTACAAACAAACAGCATTGTCTACAGATGGTTAATTCCAGAAAGTGTCATTTTCAAACTACACAATAAAAAAGAAAATATTGACTCTGTTTCCAAAGCACATGAGTTCCTGAGAGTGCAGCTGGGAGAGACAGCCAAGGTTGAGAAGGAAGAAGATCAAAGCAAATCTAGTGGCAAATTGGACTCTGTGTCTTCTGACGAGGACTCTCTTTCCAATAAAGGGGCAGCTGCCCCCAAACGTACATATAAATTGAGGATTAGAAAAGACAAGACAAAATGAAGGCTGAAGGACTCTGAATTGTGCCTTAAAATTTTAGTTTTATTATGGGATGCTGTGTGGGTTCTCTTAAACAGTTAGATCAATGGATAAAAAGATAAATAATTTAGCATAACCGACTATGTTCAAAGTAATACTAGCAATTCAAGATTAACATTTATATAAGCTGTTTTTATGATCTCCTATACTTGGGGTTTTAGTTAGTAGTGGTTTTCTTTCCTTTTTCCCTAGATGTAGTTACCCTTTCCCAATTTTTCATTGTAGTTTGTAGTCTATTAAAAATGCAATAAAAAATCCCCTCCGGGGGGCAAAAAAAAGAGCAAAAAAATAAAATAAAAAGCAGAATGTAGTCATAAATTTTATTTATTTATTTTATTCAACTTTGCAGCCACTCTCCCCCAGTAAACTGGGCTCAGAGCGGTGCACAACACAGTAATAAAACATTGATTAAAATCAGGTTGAAACCAATAGCGAGAGCAAAAAAATAAAATAAAAAGCAGAATGTAGTCATAAATTTTATTTATTTATTTTATTAAACTTTGCAGCCACTCTCCCCCAGTAAACTGGGCTCAGAGCGGTGCACAACACAGTAATAAAACATTGATTAAAATCAGGTTGAAACCAATAGCAAACAAAAATACAGCTAGAGATGACACAAAGCACCAATAACGCCCCATCTCACTGGAGGGGAGGCGGAGGGAGTGCCAGAATGGAACCGCCGCTGTCCTCAACCAAACGCCTGGCAGAACATCTGTGACTTGCAGGCCCTCCAGAACTGTAGCAGGTCCCGAGGGCATGGACATTGTTTGGCAGAGAATTCTACCAGGTTGGACAGCTGGATATCTCTCGGGCTGGGGACCACCAATAGGTTTTCATCAATAGAGGGCAGCAATCTTTTGGGGGTATACCAGGAGAGGCGATCCTGAAGGTATGTAGGTCCCTGACCATTAAAGGGCCTTGAAGGTCAATATCTAACCTAAGTACTAACCTAAGCTAGTACTCCACCAGAAGCCAGTGCAGCTCACGCAGCACAGGATGGATGTGTGCTGTGCGCAGTGTCCCTGTGAGGACCTGTGCTGCTGAGTTCTGTACCATTTGGAGTTTCCAGGTCAGCCTTAAGGGTAGGCCCATGTAGAGCAAGTTTCAATAATCCTCAGTGGAGAGAACATACTGTTCATCACCGCTCGCTAATTCCTATGGAGCCTGGTAGATGAGGAATCCAAACTGAACATGACAAAGTTTCACATGTTTGAAGTAATGCTACCTTTCCAACCTATACTATGCTAAGAATCCTCATTGTCTTAACAGTGCTCTGAATGGTGATGTGTAATACTGTGAGCCGTCCCTGAGAAATTCTACCATACCTGACTATTCTGCTATCATCATCAATATCTAATAATCTAAAAATCAACATGGCCCCATCTGTGGACACTTAAATCTGTAGACTGGGGCCATGGACACAGAAGACAGACCTTTCTTTAAACCTGAGAAAAGCCCTAGGTTTGCATAAAAACCGGAAATCTAAACACAAACACATACACAAACATATATTGAGTTCAAACCCACCAACATAATAAAAACAGAACCCGCAGCTTTAAGAAACATATGCCCTCAGTGGCTGTTGCTAGGCAACCACAACTGTATTGCAAGCCTTGGTTTCTGACCGTGAAAGGCAGGGAGGGGTGCCAGGGCTTTCTCCAGAGCAGTATTGGCCTTTGCAGGAAGACTCAGATTGCCTGACTCTCTCAAGCGTAGCAGCAGCCACTGGATGAAAGCCAGTGTGTTGTAGGGATTAGAGTTTCAAACTGGGATGTGGGAGTCCCAGGTCTGAATCCCCACTCTGCGATGAAGCTCACTGGGTGACCTTGGGCCTTGGGCCAGTCACACACTCCCAGCCTAAGCTACCTCACAACATTGTTGTGAGGATAAAATGAAGAGGAGAATGCTAAAAGCTGCTTTGGGTCCCCATTGTGGAGAATAAATGAAGTGGGGACAGATAGACATTGTGGGGTATAAATGAAGTAAATAAAGAATAAATATAGTTGAAGATGGGGACAGATAGAAGGTATGTTGGTTAGTGGGCAGGAAGGAGAGAAGGAAAAAGGATATGGGGAGTGGCTATGAAGACTTTCAGGAAAGGGAAAAAGGAAAGGGGGGAGGAGAAAATGACATGTCCCCTACAGGTCCTTGCGGGTCCCCAACTTGTATCACACAATTCCTGAGTTCTACCTGTAGCTCGTCTCCTACTTCACAGCAAATGGTGAAGTCAGAGGCTTAGTTCTAGCCAAAGTGGCAAACTTTTGCTCGAGTTATACTACTTCCAGTGGCAGGTGGGAGCTGACATGACTGGACTAGCCTCCTTTTAAAAAGGCCCCTGTACTGGTGAAGAGGAAGTCTAACTAAAACTCTTCCTCCCTGGCATTTAGTTTGCTATGCAGCAAACAGTAATGTCTAAAGAAACATTTGATCCCCAAACCCCCTTTGGAAGTCTGGAGATTACAATTACCCCATCGTTGTCCCTTGTGCTCAACATCTCTTTCATTTAGAAGATTTTTAGCACTCAGTTTACATACATTTTGGGTTTTTGTCTGCAGTCGAAATAAGAGCTAAGATTCTTTTTTAAAAAATCTAAATTTTGGGCCAGACTTTTAACTCTATCTTGCCCATTGCGAGGGTATGATACCATTCTGCAAAGCCGATGATTTTTGTAAAACTGAACTACCAAATACATTTTGCACTCCAGAACATTTAATTATACTTTTGCAGGACTAAACAAAAAAATAAATCTCAGAGGGAAAAATAGAACCTTTAACATCCTAAAGGAAATAAACTTGTACAACACTTTTGAAATTGCATTTTATGCACAAATTAGTTTTCCCTTACTGAATTTAAGTACCTGAATTCACTTCTTGCTCTTTGCTTTCGTTAGCTAGCGGACTGTCATGAAGCTTCAAGTAGATTTCAATGGCTGCCCAAGCAGCCTTGAAGTAGAAGGCGTGTTTCCTGAGAACGTCTTCCAGCCTCAGGAGATCGACGTAGGCACGCAGCGTCATCTTTCTCATGCAGTACGTGTGGAAGTCAAATTGATCATCTGTTATCTCAAAAAAGTGCTTCGAAAACAAAAAGGATTTTCATAATGCAAGTTACTTCTTATCCTTACCCTACATATTCAGAAAGCAGCGTAAAATGTTTTAAATAACATACGATAGCCAGAAAGTATATTAAATTAGACAAATGAACTGACCAGCAGACACAACGTGACATCTTTAATTGGTATATTTTAATTGGTACAACCACGCAGGACAAAAGGATCCAGCAGACCAAGTTTAAGGATTTGGATTTTGCTTATTTTTCTTGCCACAACAGCTTTTTGCAACTTCTAAATTTTAAGAGGTGGCAGACTAGATCTATTTCAGTTCAACTGGAGAACATCTCTGTTCTGTAAGGAAAGCTTGCCCCAAAATATTCCTCAGTGCCTAGCAAGCCTTAGCCTTTCCTCTAAAACCTATACCTATTCTGTAGCACCACAATGAATGGATCTCCTACAAAACGAATTCCAATTAATTCCTCACCAAGGATTTACTGTTTTATTGCTAACTACTATTTAAGGGCATTGCAATACTGGCCATCTTATTTTCAATCCCTATCTTACCTCAATTACAAAAATAAAAATGAAAAAATTCGTTGAGTGTGAAACTGAAGTCCTTAGTTTCTCCATCTGGAGATGGGGTGTCATCACAGTTATCCACCGTGATCTCTTGGTCCTTCATCAACAATGTAGACAATATCAGAGCATATCTAAAATTAGGAGTGTTTTGATCCCAGTGTGTATCACTGTTCTCTTAGTTACGCTGAACCTCATTTGCCACATTTTCGCTCAAGTACTCTGTTCAGTGAGATCCCTTTGAAGTTTGTTCACTTTCCTGAATAATTTGATGTCATCTGAAAATGTGAGCACTTTACTTTCCACCCCAGGTTTCAGATCATTTGAGAACCAGTTATTAGTGTCCCATTGTGGGAACCCAGTGAAGACTTCTCTCCTTTGTAAGAACTATTGACTTCTACTCTCTAAGAGTAGTTGCGGTATTGCTTAATGAATCATTGATGGTTGTAATTAATTGGAGTACTTAATTGGAGTAATTAATTTCAATGATTTGAGAGATTTAAATATTGTACTTAATTTTGAGCTAATTAGATGATTATTTAAAGAGCTGGATTAAGTAAACATTTATGTTAATCTAAACAAATTGATTTAATTATTCGGCAACTAAATAAATAAGAAGATGGAGAGGAGAAGGAGGAGGTTGGATTTATACTCCAACCTTCACTCGGAGTCTCAGAGTGGCTTACAATCCCTTCCTCTCCCCACAACAAACACCCTGTGAGGTAGGTGGGGCTGAGAGAGCTCTCAGAGAACTGCCAGAGAGAACAGCTCTGCAAGAACTGTGGCTGACCCAAGGTCACACCAGCAGCTGCATGTGGAGGAGTGGGGAATCAAACATGGTTCTCCCTGCTTAAAGTCCATGCACTTAACCACTACATCAAACTAATCCATGAGAGATCCTGTCCTCTTTCCCCATGACAGCTAAATTTACTTAGGCCCCGGTCACACAGACTGGATATCGCCGGGGGGGGGGGAGAGGCGTGGCTAATTACCCTGGCGCAGTTTGATCCACGATTACGTGATCAGACGCACCGGCGGCACACCACGGGTCCTTCCCTTGCCGCCGGTGGGTAAACGAGGGACCGGAGGGGAATGCCACGCGCCGGCGCGATCACACCACGGGAGTCTGGAGGCAGCCCGTGGCAAACATTTACTAGTACTTTGGAGGTACTACTTTTTTAACACGCATTTTCGGCGGTAAGCCACGAGTGCGCTCCACTTCCCAGATGTTGGGGTGTGATCACGCCCGGATAATCCGCCCACCATCCGTGCCTCTCCCGCGGCAACTTTGCCCAGGAGACTTTGGTGACATTATATAACTTGGACTTCCAAATGACTTTGACAAAGTACCTCACCAAAGACACCTGAGTAAGCTTATCAGTCGTGGCTAAAAAAAAGGAAGCATAGGCGGGGAGGGGGGGGGATAAATCAATCAAACAAACAAACAAACAAATAAATAAATAGCTGTAGATAATAAATAAATAGCTGTAGATTTTCCAGGCTGTCTGGCCGTAGTCTTGGCATTGTAGGACCTGACGTTTCACCAGCAGCTGTGGCTGGCATCCTCAGAGGCATAACACAGAAAGATAGAGTCAAGGTGAGAAGAAAAATGGTAGGCAGGTAATTTATATCTACGGATTGGCTGTTGAAATTCTAATCTTATCTGTAGTGTTGTAAGATGTAGAGCATTTTGTGTTTTTCAGGACAGGAGACCATGCCCTATTTATTTTTAAACTCTCTTCTTTCCTGTTGAAATTGTGTTTATGAATTTCAATGGCTTCCCTGTGTAATCTGACATGGTAACTGGATGTATTTCAGTGTCTTGGAACAAGATACTGTGTCCTGTTTGAGTTAGGCTATGTTCAGCCACTGTTGATTTTTCAGGTTCACCAAATCTGCAGTGTCTTTCATGTTCTTTTATTCTTGTCTGGATGCTACGTTGTGTGGTCTCGATGTAAACCAACTGCAGGGTATGTGGTATACTCCTGCAGATGTGACGGGGTCTCTTCTGTCTTTTGCCAATCGTAGCATCTGTTGTATTTTTCTGGTGGGTCTGAATACTGTTTGTAAATAAATATATGGACAGTTCTCTCAAAAGAAGGAAGGAAGCAGTGAGGTCCCATAAGGACAGGTATTGGGCCCAGCGGTATTAAATTTGTTAATACAGATTTGGAACTGGGGGAGAGTAGAATAGTAGCCTAATTTGCAGATGACAAAATTATTCAAGATGGTGAAAATCAAGGCTGGATCTCCACAAATTGGGTGAATGGGCAACAATGTGGCAAATGAACTTCAGTATAGGTCAGTGTCAGGTGAATCATACTGGAACAAAAATTCCCAAATTTAAGTACATGCTAATGAAGTCTGAGTTTGCTAAGACTGAGAGGGAAAAAGACAGCAGTGAAAAAAGGCAAACCCTATGCTGGGGATTATTAGGAAACAGAAAATAACACAGCCAATATTATAATGCCCCTGTGGAGAGCTATCATGTGACCTTATTTGGAATATAGTGTGCCGTTCTGGTCACTTTATCACAAAAAAGATGTCACAGAGCTGGAAAAAGTACAGAATGCAACCAATGACTTGGGGTTGGAGCACTGTCCTTATGAGGAAGTGCTGAAGAGTCCGGGACTTTTTCAGTTTAGAAAAGAGATGAGTAAGGGAGGGGACATGATAGAGGTTTATAAAATTATGCACGGGGTAGAGACAGTCTACTGAAAGAACTGTTTCTCCCTCTCACAAAACGCTAGAACTTGCCGGCCTCCAATGAAGTCGATGGGCAGAAGATTCAGGATGGACAAAAGGAAATATTTCTGTACTCAAAAAGTGATTAATATGCAGAATTCACTGCCAGAGGATGTAGTGATGGCCACAGGCATAGATGGCTTTAAAAGGGGATTAGATAGATTCATGGAGGATAGGTCTATCGGTGGCTACTAGCCATGGTGACTGAACAGAATCTCCACATACCAGTACCAGGAGGCAGCATCAGGGAAGGCCTCAGCCTCTCTGCCCTGTTGTTGGACCTGCAGAGGAACTGGCTGGCGGCTGTGTGAGACAGGAGGCTGGACTAGAGGGACCCTCACTGGTCTGACCCAGCAGGGCTCTTCTGGTATCCTTCTCAGGGGAAGGCCTCGGCCTCTCTGCCCTGTTGTTGGACCTGCAGAGGAACTGGCTGGCGGCTGTGTGAGACAGGAGGCTGGACTAGAGGGACCCTCACTGGTCTGACCCAGCAGGGCTCTTCTGGTATCCTTCTCAGGGGAAGGCCTCGGCCTCTCTGCCCTGTTGTTGGACCTGCAGAGGAACTGGCTGGCGGCTGTGTGAGACAGGAGGCTGGACTAGAGGGACCCTCACTGGTCTGACCCAGCAGGGCTCTTCTGGTATCCTTCTCAGGGGAAGGCCTCGGCCTCTCTGCCCTGTTGCTGGCCCTCCAGAGGAACTGGCTGGCCCCTTTGTGAGACGGGAGGCTGGACTAGAGGGACCCTCCCTGGTCCGATCCAGCTGGGCTCCCCTGACGTTTTTAAGTTATTTGCTGTAATAATAGCGCTCTAAAATCCTATTAATGATCAACAGGGGTTGATCTAGGGGCACAAAGACTTTTTGCTTTGCATTACAGCCTCTTTTCTAATTGAAGGTGATTCCTTCTTTGTAGCATTCCACCATAATATGATGTTTGTGTGTTCACCTCTCCCACCCCTTTCTTAAGCAAAACAACATCCAGGTTAAAAAATAGCAAAATCCATTTATCTCATCATTTTAAAGGGCATCCTCTTCAACAATGGGTCAACCTCAGGGTCAAATCCAGTTGTCAATCCAAAAGCAAAGCAGACACATGGAGGGAATACTGCTGTAACAACAGGACTTGCGGACAAACCACTCAAGAGGAAAATTCTCGATCCCTTTCTCAAAATTGACCTCCTGGAAAACTGATCCCTCATTTGGGACTAAGAACGTGCTTGTTTGTGGCCTATAATTTTGAATTTTTATGAAAATCACTCACCAATGCAATATTATATAGGTGAAAGGGCAAGGGCTTGTTTGGGAATTATTGGTTCTTTTTGGCTTGTTTAGAAGGTGAAGGAGAAACATTCTCCAGGACAAAGCAATCTGATCACCTGCTTAACTTACCCTTTCCACTTCGTGGCACTTTTTCAAGGCCTCTCCATATTTTCCCAGTCTCTGAAAAGCTAAAGCACATTCTGTCTGGAACCACATCCCCTGCATTTCATTGAGGTTTTCCATCGCAGATGTCCCTTCCTGATTGAAAATAATAATAATAATAACAACAACAACAATAATAACAACAACAACAACAACAATATTTTCTGTTTCGATGTAACAAATACACTACAGGGTGTATTTAAAGATTTTTACAAACTGCAGACTGGGGCTTTAAACCCAAAACGAGGACTGTCCCTTGCAACGTTCAGTGGCTTTTTTTGGTTCTGAGCACACAGCCTGGAAGGGCACCTAAAAACTTGTTCACTGTTTGTGACGTTGTGGCTGGACCTAACAGAAGGTGTTCTGCTACTGCTGGTTTTGGAATCTTTTTCCTAATAAACCTACACCTAATGGACCTATAATCTTTGTCTGTTTGGAAAATACTGCATCCAAGGAACAATATTTTTATACAACTGTAGGAAATGACCTACGAATCCCAAGCCATAATCCTTTGCCCAAGGAGCTCTATCAATTAGGTAGCCTAAAAGTAACCATAAAGGTAAAGGTTTCCCTTGCTCGAAAGCCAGTCGAATACAACTCTAGGGGGCGGTGCTCATCTCTGTTTCCAAGCCGAAGAGCCAGCGATGTCCAAAGACATTTCCGTGGTCATGTGGCCGGCATGACTAAATGCAAAGGCACACAGAATGCTGTTACCTTCCCACCGAAGCAGTTCCTATTTATCTACTTGCAATTTCTTGCTTTCAAACTGCTAGGTTGGCAGGAGCTGGGAGCTCACTCCGTCACGTGGCACTTGGGTCTCGAACTGCCGATCTGCAGACCAGATGCATCTTAACCTCAACATCTTAATCTCTGAGCCACCACGCCCGCCCCCCCCCCAAATTAACCTTGCAATCTGGTAAAGTAAGGAATTTCTGTACCCCAACAATCTTCATGCTACATTGAAATCTTTTATGCCACCTAGCATCTAATCTAATGATCAGCACAAACCTGTGCAGAGTTACTCCAGTTTAAGCCCACTGAAGGCAATGGGCTTAGGCCAGACTAATCCTGCACAGGACTGAACCAGGTACTCCTGCAGCATCTCTGGTACTCCCTTTTGAGACCATAACTGACAAACTTAGTCCGTTTCCAGTATGCCTTGAAGCATTTACTCTCCCCCCCATTATACTTATTTTTTAAAATGTATATCCCACTTTCTCTCCCAAACTTATCGAATCCTTCTCCCCTGCCCCACCTTATCTCCCTAGCAACAACTCTGTGAGGCAGGCCAGGCCTAGAGATTGTGGGAGGCCCAAGTTTACCCGGTGAGGTTCCATGGCTGAGCAAAGATCTGAATCCCGCTGTCTGAGGTCCTGCGCTCTGAGCACTACACCACACACCAGCGTTGCTTTCTGGACTGACCCTGCAGCCTGATACTGAGGGACCTGAAAAACTGCTCACTGTTTTGTGACATTAAAAGGCAGGGCACTGCTGCCGCTTGTGGTTTCTGTTCTAATGGATTAATGTGACCACCTGCAATCTTCCACCTACAGAAAATGAGAAGCGGCTGGAATTCCATAGTGGAATTTTAAACATTAAGTGCATTTCCTTTCCCCGTTTCCAAAAGGTTTTGTTCAAGGAGGAGTAATTTTTTTATTTTTTTGCTAAGACAATGGCTGTTAATGCGGAAGCTTTCCACTGAGGGGCAGAGAAAGGCCTTCTGAGGTGATGCGGCCATTTTGCTCGTTTAGCAACATGCATCAAATGCCTACTAACCACAAGGTGCATTTCTCTGCTAAGGACCAGCAGTCAGACTCACAGGGCATTTCAACAGCCAAGTCTCTTAAGAAGTGTTGAATAAAAGACACAGTGCTAGAAAAAGTAAATAGGTGGAACTCCTTTATCTCAGGAGCCAACTTGGAAACTTTAACTCTGAACTGCCTGCTTGATATTAAAAGGTTTCTTTGGTTGGGAATAGGGTTGCCAAGTACTTACTGCAAATCGGCGGGGGACACGTGGTTTCTGGCCGGAACATTCGTGCGTGTAACACACCTGCGCCCCACTATGCTGTTGCCCAGATGTGACGCCAGCACGCTGGGCACGTAGCCGGGCGACGCTCTGGCAAGAGTGTCGCCCAGCTACATGCCCAGCATGCTGGCATCACATCTGAGCGATAGCATAGTGGGGCACAGGTGATAAAGGCACAGGTGTTTTACGCGTGGGAATAAAGGCACAGGTGTTTTACGCGTGGGAATGTTCTGCCAAGAACTATGTGTCCCCCGACGATTCGCGGTAAGTACTTGGCAGCCCTAGTTGGGAAGATCAGGAGGGAGATAAAGGAGTGCATGTCTAGGCTCCGATCTCCTTCTGCCTGACTCTGGCGGAGATTGTGGATTTAAGAAATCCTACCAATTAAAGCCATCCACATTCACTCCCCCCCAGGCTCTTCCACCTGAGCCTTGAGAGTAATAACTGTGAACACACACACACGCACACACACACGCACACACGCAGACAGACAGCCGCCAAATTTCTAACGGCAGCAAACCAATCAATATTCAAACAGCAGGCATAGTCATAAAAGAAAACAGCAGCAGCACAATTAGAAGCATGAATAATCCATTTTAAAAAACCCTGCAAAAATAGCTGAAAACTGTGAGTCTATAAAATAGTAGGAATAAAATTACCTTAAATCAGACATTAAATAACTGGATTAAAAACAATCATTCTACGCTTAATTCTCCCCTCATTAGTTTAAATTCACAACCAGTCTTGCAGTGCAGTCGATGCAGAGTTCCTCCAGTCTCAGCCCACTGACTTTACTGTACTTAAACGGGAGTAACTCTGCACAGAATTTCTCAAGACTTGAGGAGTGACTCACATAAGCTCCTCCCCTGCCAGAAATTTTGTTAGTCTTTAAGGTGCTACTGGACTCTTGCTCTTTTCTACTGCCAGCTTGGTGTAGTGGTTAAGTGCACGGACTCTAATCCGGGAGAACCGGCTTTGATTCCCCACTCCTTCACCTGCAGCTGCTGGATGACCTTGGGCAAGCCATTGTTCTGTCAGAGCTATCCTTGAAAGGGCAGTTCTCGAAAGACCTCTCTCAGCCCCACCTACCTCACAGGGTGTCTTTTGTGAGGAGGGGAAGGGAAAGGGATCATAAGCTGCTCTGAGACTCCTTCGGGTAGTGACGGGCTGGGTATAAATCCAACCTCCGCCTCCCCCCCTCCTGCTACAGACAGACTAACACAGCTACCCATCTAGGATTTCACTGTTAACCAACCAATCCTCACAAAACCACTATGGTGGTGGAGGGGACACCTTCCTGCTCATTTCACTAAGGGGGACAACAGTGGTGCTGGGGAAACACCTGGCTTTTGGGAGTGGTTGGCTCTATCTCCAGTGGCAGCCATTTTGTGACTGTGCCCACCAACCGCTGTCAGAATTCTAAATGTGCCCACAGACTGAAAAAGGACTGGGGGGTCCCTGCTCTAGGGGGTGGGACCTCCTCAACCTTTCTCCTGTTCTTACACCTCAACAACAACTACTCAGAAGGCGTATGGGGGCCTGTTAGGACCTCCTTACCCCTCCCTGGTGTCCCAGCTGAGGGTAATGCCTGCTGTTCCACCCTACTCAAGGTGTCTTGTCTTGCGGCTGAGGTGAAGGTCCTACCATCCAAACGAGGAATGGCTTGGTGTTGACTACCGGAAGTTCCATCAGGATTTTAGTGGTACCACTGGAGGTGACTTCATCTCCTAAGGCCACCATCTCTCTTCACCTTTTGTAGACACAGCCTTTCACATTTCATGACGCCTCGGCCATTTACCCACTGGAGAATTCCTGTTTTAATGCAAAGTGGCTAAGCAAACAGCTGTCTACCTGGCAAAACAATGTGCTAGCTTAGAAGAAGAAGGCCAGCTCTCCTCTTGTCTTAAAAAAGAGAATAGGACAAGAAAGGATTCTGGGCTCTGCTGCAGAGTAGCTGGGACCAGAACCAGGCATGGGCCCCTCCTACTCGAAGGGATGCCAAACCTGTGGCAGCCAGTGTGGGCCTATGGAGTGAGTGGGAGGAGTGACCCTCACCAGGATGCCCTCTTCCACTGAGGAAGAACTTAACTTTTTAAAAAGTTTATTCCATTTATTCTTATGGATGCACATTGCCTTCCCCCCCCCCTTTCCCACCTCCCCTCTTTCCTTGTTACCTGTATTGTTACAGGTTAGGGTTAGCGTTTTTAAAAACTGGAAAACAGAACACATTACAAAAAAGGTATTATGTTCCAAAGAACTAGCCACTACTAATACTTAGGCTATATCATACTGATACAACATTAAGATGGAAGTTTTCTTTAAGGAGCACATTTCTGCGATCATCAAATCTGCCATCAACAGTCAAGCAGAATTTTTATAACAAATTCTGAATCAGACAGGTGCAATTTTCAGAATAAATGCATTACAAACCTCCATTCAAACCCCCATTTCCTACCCTTGTAAACTTGGAGCACATTTCCTCCGCCTCTTTCACCATATTTGCCCGCAACATGTACTGTGCACACTTGGAGTTGACGAATCTGTCCGCCGTGTCCAAGGACTGTGCTTCGTCCATCCACCGGGCAGCCTCAGTTAGGTTGCCGAGATGCTGTTTGTTTGTGGGGAACAGAAATGCTTTAAATAAATTCAGAGGTGATTGGCTGATACATCATGTAAGCTCAGAACTGTAAAAAAAGAGGCAAAATATTTGACAGGAATATGTCCTTTTTCAAAATATGAGGAACTAAAACATTTGATCACGCCTATGTGCTACTGCATGGAACATGAATTGGAAAAATGCTGTTGTATCAAGGATGAGGAAGCTGAGCAGGGTCAGTCCTGCTCAGTACTTGGATGGGAGACCACCCAGGAGAGCCAGGGTTGCTACGCAGAGGCCGGCCAGGGTTGCACAAGCCGCCTCTGTACACGTCTCTTGCCTTGGAAACCTCACGAGGGGGGTCACCATTCATCACTAAGAACAGAACGGAGGAAACACAAAGGACAATAGTCATGGCACCAAGAAAAGAGCTCCACTTCAGATGTAGCTGATTTTCTTCGAGAAAGTACGGGGACTACACTGGACTACAAATGGCTGTGCCTTTGTCACACTTGAATTGCTGAATGGTACGACATGAGTTGTGATGATACGGGGGGAAGGTCTGGAACTCTGACTAAAATTAAGGGTAGAATGATACATAGGGTTGTTTCCTAATGACTGTGACAGAATATAGCTGTGAGGGCAGAACCCTGGCTTGGAGGTGGAAGGGAAAAGAGGGGCTAGTTTATTCTTTCCTCTCATGCCAAAGAAGAGGACTCCCTTGCTCCCTTCCCCATAGATAAAATGAGTGTCTGCAGATTTCTCCCAAGGACAAAAGCATGCGGCAATTTTCAGCAGCAATCTGGCATGAGATAATAGTTAAATACACACCCGTGAATATCAGAGGTAGGGGATGAGCAAAGCCATTTTTATCTATTTATTCAATGCATACCCCGCCAAAGCAGGCTCAGGACAGCTTACAAAGGATAAAACATAAGAACAATGTAACATTGATAAAACCGTATAAAAACATTCCGATATCATAAAGTGCTAGCTACTTGTAAACTAATACTTAGGGATGGCGGCAACAGTTATGTTTATATAATCTCTGGCCTCCCAGCCCACTCCTAATGCTCTGAAGGAAGTTCTATGACTTCAGAGGGGTTTTTTAAACTACTTGATTGTGCCATCTCCCCCATGTGCCTAGAGCTTCTCTTCCCCAACTAGCTATCAGTATAGCCAGGGCAAGAGGAGAGCAAGCGCTCTGGGGCGAAGGCTTCACTTAAACTAAGGCTGCCTTTGTTAATTGTTGTAAGGCACTTGGGAACTCAATTATTGGTTGAAACTGTTGGCTATTGTAACTCAGCATGCAAAGAATCTTGGAGGGAAAGGGTTAAGAGAATTCTCTCACGGGGGGACGCTTAGCAGTCGGCCCCACCCTCTTTTCGGTTGAGCCTCTTGGGCTGTTGCTTTTGCCTTCTGTGTTTCATCTTATATAGGACCTCTCTTCTTCTTCTTCTTCTTCTCTCTCTTACCTGGGCTTGGAGCTGTGGCAACCTTTTCAAAGTTAATCTGTTTGCAATAAGTTCAATGTACCTACATGAATATGTCATGTAAGACGGGCTTCCATTTTTGTAAGCAAAACTTCTTTCTCTTGTTACCATTAGAGTCAGATCATCTTTGCAATTTTTTTGAACAGCATTTTCCCCTTAACTGGGAAACATGGAGGATCGGGGATACTGCATAAAGTTTTGGTGCTTCCAAGTCAAATGATTTTTTAAAAACCTTTAACCCAATAGAAACATACAATAGATAAATAATAAACTCTCTTTGGCACTGGAATGGTTCTTATTATTTTCCTCTTTGGTCCTATGTGGATTTAAACGCTGAGCTGAATGGCCCCGTGAACAACACAATCAAGTCAGTTCCTATGAAAAACACAAACTGATCAACTATTCTAAACTCGTCCCGTTTAAGACACTGTATTACCTTGTAAATTCTGGCTTTTAAATAAAACAGCTCTATTAATGTCGGTGTGCTCGCAATGGCGGAGTTAATGTAATCCAAGGCTACCGAGAACTGACCCAGTTTATCAAAGTGCTGTGCAAGGAAATAGCGAACCCAAAGGAGAGTCGTTGGGGGCTCTCGCTCTCCATTTTCTGCAACAAAAACACACACACAGCATTTCAGAAGACACGGCCACCCATTTGGAAGAACTTCAATTAAAATGCTTATGTTTTCGCAAACAGCAAGCTAATCAATGACTGGTTAAAATGTTAATTAAAAATCACATTCCAGAGGCAATAACACAAGAACACTGAGACTTACCATATGGACTAAACAAGTCACAGGTTTTCAGAGAAGCTTCATAACCAGTAACAAGTTCTTGGATTGTAGAAACCTATGAAAATAGTTAGCCAAGTTTGTATTAAAGAGCTGTTTAAAAACAACAACAACATATTTTCTAGATGCAGTGTATCATTATCATATACATTAATGTACCAGTGTTCATTGTAGCCTAATACATCTCATTTTGTATAATTCACCACATTCTGGGAAACAAATAATCCATCCCTGCTTTATTCTCAGAAGAAATTACCGAACATTTCAAAGGGATAGTTTCCCCCAAAGTAGAAAGGGGACAGAGTTTGGTTTGGCTGAGGGGAAAAACAGCTTTGCAAGGATTGGAGGGCAGAAGTGGCTGTATGGTAGGGAAATTCACACTAAGCTGCCTTACACTGAATCAGACCCCCCTGGGTCCACCAAGGTCGGTATCGTCTACTCAGACTGGCAGCTGCTCTCCAGAGTCTCAGGCAGCGGTCTTTCACGTGCCCTACTGCGGGGTCTTTAACGGGAGATGGTGGGGATTGATCCTGAGACCTTCTGCATGTTAAGCAGATGCTCTACCACTGAGCCATGGCCCCTCCCAAATTCTCACCGGAGTTGTGATCTGCTAGTGCTGAATGGGTGTGCACAGGCAAGCAGACAGTGGTGGCACAGGGGCCGCGGGACATACACAGACCATTTCATGTTTCGATATGAAATAAGCAGCCGAGGCCTTTGATTGGATGTCTCCAGCATATAGCACACCCCACCCAAAGGACAAAAATAAAATAAAATATCCTCCTATCTTCCAGAGCATACGTTACCCAACTATGATTTTCAGCCTTTGAAGACAAGCCTAGCTCTACTGAGGACTGCGTACCCTTAGTGTGTGTTAGGCACGTGGAATAGTGGTCAGTTAAGAACTGCTCTGTCACAAGCCCTCACCAAAATCCACAGAAGCTATGCGCGAGGACAATGGAGGAGCATTTCACAGGATCACGTACCCCACTGTAATTACCACTGGAGTCAACCCAGTCTTTAATTTAATTTAATTGAATGGCAAAAGCGAGTTCTGCAACCCCACGTGGCAAGTCACCCAAGGTCCAGCGGTGGCAGGAAGGAGCTCTGAATCTCAGAAGGGGCCCGAAGAAGCTCATGAGCACCCCAGGGAGCCACTATAAAAGCACCAAGGAAGGCTCAGGATCCTTGTTCGGTCCTCCATCCTACTGCTGGTCCTGCGTGCTGATCACCCCCATCCCTCTGGCCTGCTGGGCTTCCCTGAGGCCTCAGCGCTCCTGGCCGATGACTCCGCGTAGTCTTGGCTCCAGCTTGTCGGACAGTTGATCCCAGGCGTCCTGGTGACCAAAGTCCTTGTTGGCCACTCTTTTGGCATCAACCCTTGGGCAGCCCCGACCCATCTCCCAGTTCTGGGTTGCCAACCTCCAGGCGGGGCTTCGAGATCTCCTGGAATTACAACTGATCTCTAGACGACAGGGATCAATTCCTCTGGAAAGAACGGCTGCTTTGGAGGGAGGACACACTTTGAAGGCTGGACTCTATGGCATTATACCCCCTGAGCACCCTCCCCAGGACCCACCCCCATATCTCCAGGGAGGTACCAACTCAGAGTTGGCAACCCTACCTGGTTACCCAATTCTGGGCTCTGCCTGGCTGCTACCTGTAACGCCAGCCCTCACATCAATATCTGTTAACAAAACCAATCGCTTCTGGATCTTAAGAGTATGGAAACAAGCTCTTGCACAACTTTTCATTGCAATTTAATAAGCACTTGTATGCAAATTGCCAAGTGTGCGTGTGTGTGCGTGTGCGAGAGAGAGAGAGAGAGAGAGAGAGAGAGAGAGAGAGAAGAATGACTCCCTTTGTACGGGCATACACCAGATCACAATCGTGTTACCGAAGCTGAAGAATATAACGTGGCTTCAGACACCCACTCCTGTGCTCAGGTGCTCTGCTGCTGCCGCCTGCCCACTTTCTGCTGCCCCCTCGAGCCTAGAAGGCAGACAAGCCAGAGGGCAGCTCGTTCAGCCTGCTCAGGGGTGCTGACAGAAGGCAAGAGCCAGAACGCTGTATGCCCGGCTCTGCTTTTCCCTCCTTTATCTTTAAAGCGGCACTACTGTGGCTGTGTACACGGATCAGCTTCAGAAGGCAGCCTGAGCCCTGCAGAGGACAAACATGGTTTCCCCCGCGAGAACAGCTGCTCATCACTTAAAAGACCCACGCAAAAGGAGGCACATCTGCCTACGGGCAACAAGCCCATACCTATCTTAAGTCCTCCTCAAATGCAGATTTGCTGTCCAGTTTTCAGAGCAGTTTGCCTCTTCTAAGACTAGCACCATGAGAAAAAGTTTCTCTGGGCACACGTTCTCTCACCTGCTTACGTACCTCCTTTCAATCATGGCCACACATTCAGTGCATCCATCCCACTGACTTATGTTGTGAAAGACAACATGAATCGTCTAACTCGAAGGGGAGGAAAGAGCTGGTCAAAAAGTAGTGAGGCATAAAACGCCTCTTTTGATTGTTTCCCCCCCCCCATTATATGAAATGGATTTCAAGCCTACACTTCCATTAAGGAAGCATTATAAAGATAATGGGCTTAAAAGTAACACCAAAGAGAAATCGAATCAACAGCATCCACACGGAGGTTTTTTCTGTTTCAGCTACCAAACGGCAACACTTGGGAGGCGGTGGGGGAACATCCATGCAAAACTGCAGTGAGGTCATGCTCCAGTCGTCCTTTCCATGAGCTCGACGTGCTCCTTCCTAAACTTGATGTTCTCCACTCTTTTTCGGAAGGGCACAAAGTGCTTTATGAGGCAGTACGGATGGAAAGGTGCTTGCCATCTGTGGACCACCCAGCCACAGTGAGGTCAATCTTCCTTGTCTCAGCACCAGAAGCCACTATTCACCCCCTCCCAGACACTACTGGAGAGTTTTTCTTTTAATTTTTATTTATTGATTTAAAATATTTATAGCCCGCCTTTCCACAATGGCCAAGGCAGCTTACAAAACACAAATACACACAATTAAAACATAATTAAACAAATGGATTAAAATACATCAAGTTAGAATTGCAACACTGTCAATACCAGCTGCCGGAGACATTTGCTCTTCCCACTAAAAGTGTGTTGAAATAATTCCTCTTGGCACCTGAATGAGTGCAGCAGCTCCTTCCAAATGAGCTAGCTAGATTGCTGCAGTGTTATAACCTATCTGGGCAAAGTGATGGAGAGAGCAGTAGCAGACCAGCTCCAGGTCTTTTTGGACAATTCACCTGCTCTAGACCACTTTGGCTTCAGGCTGGGCTATTGAGCAGAGACAGCTCTGGTACCCTTACTTGATTACCTCTGAGTGTAGACGAAGGCCATGCCTCTTTGATCCTCTTATTGAGACCATGAACCTTAGGAGTTTTGTGTGGGAGGTGAGTGTGACAGGGAGTCTTGAAAAAGGGGCTCAAAAGTTCAGCTCCTAGGTGAATTCAGTAAAAGAGCAAGGAAGCCAGGGCATTACACATTACCCTTCACAGTTCAGGAATCTGCGTATTTTCAGGTGACCTTAATAGCTTTAAACAACAAAAGCAGTCATGAAGGTAGAAAACCGGGGAGGGGGGCTATCCAGTGTTTTGCAGAAAGTGTCACATATACGATTATCTGCCTGCTGAACTTGTGGTTATGTGCTTGATGCATGGAGTTCTTGGCTCTCAGGGAATAGTTTTGTTCCTTTGAGGCTAGAACTCTCACCTGGAGAAGCTGAGAGTGATAGAAAGGTATCCTGGTGAGGCCTGCTAGAACCGTCCCTCTCTCATGATGACAGCTCCTCTGCTGTCACGTAGACGGAGGGTCTCGAAATAGGATGGCGTCAGGCTGAGGAGGGGTGAAATGACCCCTCAAAAGAGACCCTTTCCTCAGATTATGAACTCTCTGGGACTGAGAGAAAGTAGACCCTAGGTAGTGGGATATCTGATCATTAGGAATACTGACAGGGATCTGTTCGGGGCATCTTCACCACATAATGACTTGCATGCCTGGTGCAAAGGCTAGAGGCATCACAGACAGTCTAGTTCAGCTGACAGCTAGTGCAGGGCAGGAATCAGAGGTCATGTGGTTCACGTTGGCACCAATGACATTGAGAAGGGTAGCCGTGTGGTCCTGCGGGAGACATTTCGATAAGTAGGCCTGGAGCTGGTCTGCTACTCCATCACTTTGCCCAGAAAAGGTGATAATTAAGTCACATCATTTTTTTCTGTACGGATGACAGGTCCTGGTTTCATGGCCTCACAGAATGTCTTTCCAGGGAGGAGTAGGCAGATTAATGGTGCCATGGGTTGTAGCTAAAGGGCATACTCCTTGCCAACCACATTATAATAGTCTTTTGCAACAATGTATTAGTTCCTCTGGATTTAAAGATATATAAAGCATGTTACCTGAAGAAGAGATAGAATCCAGACCTCAGATCAGGTAAGATACTACCTATTCTGAAAGAATCCTATCCCAAGTCTCCGTCAGGCGAGTAACCAACAGCTGAAGGAAGAGTGGCCATAGAGTCTGCTGTACACACAGGGACCGAGCCCTGCTTTGACAACAGAACGTTCATGACCTCCAGAGGAACAATCAGCATTAGTGTTTGTTTGTTTGTTTCTCTTTCATTTGCATTTGCCAGGTTCACTTCTGGATTCCTTATACTGCCAAAAAGGCAATCACAAAGATACAAAGTGGAGGCATGGAAGCGAGTGAGAAAGTGTATGTTAAGTCAAGTTCTGTCAAGTTGCTTCCGACTTGTGGCAACCCTATGAATTAAGGACCTCCCCAAAGCCCTATCATTGACAGTATTGCTCAGTATTGCAAACGGAGGACCTCGTGGGTCCATCCATTTCCTGCTGCCTCCAGCTTCTCCCGGCATTCTTGTCTTTCCCAGTGAGTCTTGTCTTCTCCTGATGTGACCAAATTACGATAGCCTTAGTTTGGTCATTTTAGCTTCCGGAGAGAATTCAGGCTTGATTTGATCCAGAACCCACTTCTTTGTCTTTTTGGCAGTCCAGGGTACCCATAAAACTCTTCCTCCAACACCACATTCCTCCTGTCCGCTTTCTTCACTGTCCAACTTTCACAACCAAACACAGCAACAGGGAATCCCATGGGATGAATTATCTTGATCTTGGTCACCAGTGACACCCTTACACTTAAGGTTCTTCTCTAGTTCCTTCATGGTTGCCCTTTCAAGTCTCAGTCTCCTTCTGATGACTCGGTTGCAGTCTCCCTTTCAGTTGGTGATGGAGCCAAGCAATACAGGCAATGCTAAATCCCAATGGAATCAAGAGAGTTTGTAGTTGGAAACCTGGGATCTAAGTTGAAGAGACAGGTTGGTCTCCCAAAGTACAGCCCAGAGAAAAAATGAGCCTGCCTAGTAAATTTCCAACAGGGAGGACAAGAGTTGGTTTTGCATGTTTCCCCTAAACATACCCAGCAGAGGTTTTGTTGTTGTTGTTGTTCAGCCGCACAGTCGAGTCCGACTCTCCGCGACCCCATGGACCAGATCCCGCCAGGCCTTCCTGTCTTCCGCCGTCCTCTGAAGTTTGCTCAATTTCATGTTTGTTGCATCTATGACAGTGTCTAACCATATCATCCACTGCTGTCCCTGTCTTCTTTGACCTTCAGTCTTTCCCAGCATCAGGGTCTTCTCCAGTGAGTGCTCCCTTCTCATTTGGTGGCCAAAGTATTTGAGCTTCAGTTTCATTATCTGGCCTTCCAGGGAACAGTCAGGGTTGATTTCTTTTAGGATTGACTGATTTGATCTTCTTGCAGTCCAAGGGACTCTCAAGAGTCTTCTCCAGCACCATAGTTCAAAAGAATCTATTCTTCGGCGCTCGGCCTTCCTTATAGTCCAACTCTCGCAGCCATACATGACTACTGGGAATACCATTGCTTTGACCATGCGGACTTTTGTTGGCAGGGTGATGTCTCTACTTTTTATCATGCTGTTTAGGTTCGCCATCGCTTTCCTCCCAAGGAGCAGGCGTCTTTTAATTTCATGGCTGCTGTCACAGTCTGCGGTGATCTGGGATCCCAGGAACATGAAGTCTGTCACTACTTTCACGACTTCCCCTTCTATTTGCCAAGGAGTGATGGGGCCGGATGCCATGATCTTAGTTTTTTTGATGTTGAGCTTCAAGCCCACTTTTGCGCTCTCCTCTTTTACTCTGAGCAAGAGGCTCTTTAGGTCCTCTTCACTTTCTGCCATTAGAGTGGTATCGTCTGCATATCTGAGGTTGTTGATCTTTTCCCCAGCAATCTTAATTCCCGCTTGTGATTCATCCAGGCCAGCATTTCGCATGATGTACTCTGCATATATATTAAATAAGCAAGGTGACAATATACATCCTTGTCGTACTCCTTTTCCTATGCGAAACCAATCAGTTGTTCCATATCCGGTTCTAACTGTCGCTTCTTGACCCTTATACAGGTTTCTCAAGAGAGATGTGAGGTGGTCTGGTACTCAGCAGTACCCAGCAGAGGTACTATCCAGCAGTCACTCCCTCCCCCCAGCATAGCAATACTTAAAGGTGTGCTCTCTGTGCGGGCAAGCTGAGAAAAGTGGTATTCCCCCTTCCCACCCTTTTTCCAGAGTTGTGTGGCTAAGGCACACTGAGCCACCTTTAAAGGAAAATGAGGGCAATTTCGCACGAAAACAACCAGCTAGGAAAAACAAGGGAAGAAAAAAAAATCTGAACAGAAAATGTTTGGAGTGGCTGCTAATGCTGCACTTCCAAGAAAACTGGTTATGGCTATGGAGTACTCTGAAGTTGCTTTTGTGCAGGCTCAGTACTTGGGACTGCACTGAAACCACAGATGCTGGCTTCCAAAGAGTGGTTTTCAGGGTGTAAGCTTTCGAGAGTCAAAACTCCCTTCGCATTAGAGCCTAAATACCTCCACTTCTCCTTGTTAAAGCCATCTGGTATACTTTACACTGCAACCAGAACAAGCAGAGCAACGACTGATAAACATTCCTCAGCACATGTGGAAGACAAACCTCAAATTATTTATAAGATACATGCAAAAATATACACAGACTATACAAAAATTAAATAATTACCTTTTCTGTATTGTAATACAAAGATTTCAAAGTGGTAAACAAGGGTGGGCAGCCTTTACTGAAGTTAACCCTCAGCCACTTATCCATTAGCTCTCTAAACTTTTCACCTAGAAACAAAAGGGTATTTGGTTATACTGCAATGACTTAACGTGTATTACTGACTGGGCTCATCTCCCTTATAAATAAAAGCCGAATGGTGGTGGCACTTCTCTAGAACATTCCACACGCTCCAAAATCAGTTCGCTCTCTGATCTGTCATTCAGAGGGTCTCCCTATCCACTGGCTGCTTTGCCTGAGTCCTGCCTCCAACATTCTAAACATTTTGCTCTTCCCCCCCCCCACAGCAAGTCAGAACACAGAGGTTATTTGCATATGAAGCCTCATTGGCCTCTGCCTCGGAACACAGAGGTCGTTTGCATATGCAACTTGATTGGCTTTTGCCTCTAACATTCTAAACAGTTTTGCTGTTCTGAGGTAAAATGTGTCCAATCTCCAGGTGAGGGCTGGAGATCACTCAGAATCACAACTGCTTTCCAGATAGCAGAGATCAGTTCCCCTGGAGAAAATGGTGGGCTCTGTATCCTTATATGCTGCTGAGGTGGCCCCCATATGACAGCCAATGTGACGTAGCAGTCAGGGCTTTAGAGCACGGGAGAGGCTGCAGGTGTGTGGGGGGTGGAAAGCTGAAGAGTGAGGGGGAAATAAAGGTAGGTTGATGATTGGCTGGGAAGGAGATAGGGTTGCCAACTCCAGGTGAGAAATTCCTGGACATGTGAGGGATGGAGTCTGGAGAGGGTGAGGTTTCAGGAGGCGTGGGACCTCGGACAGGTAAACAGCCATAGACTCCACACTCCAAACCAACCATTCCCTTCTGGGGAATCATCATTGCCAATCTCCAGGTGAGGGCTGGAGATCACTCAAAATTACAACTGTTCTTTAGGTAGCAGAGATCAGTTCCTCTGGAGAAAATGGTGGACTCAGTGTCATTATACCCTGCTGAGGTCGCCACAGCAAATTGACACTGAGTGTCCAAGACCGGGGCATCCGCCCAGAGCCTCTTTCTAGAGATCGTTGTATTTATTTCCACAACGGGCCTTTTTCCTAGTGTTTACATAACCACTATAACCCCAAAAGAGGAATTAGCAGTGCCATATTAGATGCTGGACGTTATACTTTTGGGTCTCCTCCCCTCACTGCTGTAAGGCGTTCTGAGAACTACAACTCCCAGAATATACTAGGGGAAGAAGGAAGTGGAAGAACAGCAGGATGATCTGGGCAGAACTTGCCTATCTCTAGCTGCAGCCGGGGTCTGCTGGCCGAGGGGGGGGGAGGGGGGCTATGGCTACCTGAACTTTCACCCAAAAATCAAGCTCTGATAGTATCACTGAGAACAACCTATCTTTGAACTTTTTCTTGGTATTTGTAATTACAAAGCATCCACGATTAAGAGAAATGGTTTTGACAAGCATTTCTAGGACACCAACAAAATTCATGCAAATTTCCATAATTTCATATTCAGGTTGCAGAATGCCATTGCTTCTTGAAACAAAACTTAAGTATTTTATCTATTTCTTAGCATAGATTATAATGAGCCCTGATGTTATCGAAGGACATTTATGGCTAGAACCCATCAGGTTTTCCCCACAAGTTCCCCACTTCAGAATGACACTCCAAAGGGATCTGTCAAAGATGGGCAAGTGGGCGTCAACATGGCAAATGGGGTTCAATGTGGCCAAGTGCAAGGTGATGCACATTGGAGCCAAAAATCCTAAATATAAATACACGTTGATGGGGTCTGAACTGGCAGAGACTGATCAAGAGAGAGATCTTGGAGTTGTAGTAGATAACTCACTGAAAATGTCGAGACAGTGTGTGAATGCAATAAAGAAGGCCAATGCTATGCTGGGGATTATTAGGAAGGGTATTGAAAACAGATCAGCCAATATCATAATGCCCCTATATAAATCAATGGTGCGACCTCATTTGGAATACTGTGTGCAGTTCTGGTCACCACACCTTAAAAAGGATATTATAGCTTTGGGAAAAGTGCAGAAAAGGGCAACTCGAATGATAAAAGGGTTGGAACACTTTCCCTCTGAAGACAGGTTAAAATGCTTGGGGCTCTTTAGCTTGGAGAAACGACGGCTGAGGGGTGACATGATCGAGGTTTATAAGATTATGCATGGGAAAGAGCAGGCAGAGAAAGAGGTACTTTTCTCCCTTTCTCACAACACAAGAACTCGTGGGCACTCCATGAAATTGCTGAGCAGTCGGGTTAGAACGGATAAAAGGAAGTACTTCTTATGACAGTCATTAAAAAGGGATCGAATAAGGCTGCTGATATCTGAACCATTCTAAGTTGTGGCTGAAATTACTGCTTTTACTAACTAGCCAGAATGGAATCTATTGTGATTATATGAAAAGTGTCTGTCTGTCTGTCCGTGGTTCCAGAGGGGGCTGCTGTGTGGCTCTGCAGTAGATCAGCTGGACGTGAGCCCAGGAGCACCTGAGACCAGGTCTTCAGGGACTGACTCCCGAAAGCTCATATCCTGAAGATCTCGTTGGTCTCTCGGGTGCTCCTGGGCTCACGTCCAGCTGAATATCTGGGCCACATCTTGCTCAGGTATTCACAGATGGCTCTCTCTGCAAGTGGATCAGTTTTCGACAGACAGATGACCAGCATTTGACGTGCAAGCCTTCCATGTCTCACTTCTACTCCCAGTACTGCTGGAGGCTTTGGGACCTGGCTGACCCAAATACATGACTAAGGGGCTGCAATGCTGTGTATGGGCCATTCTGGACCGAGATGTTCAGAGTGGCAAGGAATGGTGAGGGCTGGTTGGGAAGAAGCTGCTTAAATTTCTCTGATGAAGAAGAAGAAGAAGAAGAAGAAGAGGAGGAGGAGGAGGTTGGCCTTATACCCCACCCTTCACTCAGAATCTCAGAATGGCTTACAATCTCCTTCCCTTCTTCTCCCCACAACAGACACCCCGTGAGGTCGGTGGGGCTGAGAGAGCGCTCTCAAGAACTGCTCTTGAGAGAACAGCTCTGAGAGAGCCGTGACTGACTCAAGGTCACCCAGCTGGCTGCATGTGGAGGAGGGGAATCAACCCCAGTTCCCCAGATTAGAGTCCGCCACTCTTAACCACGACACCAAACTAGCAGTAGCATGTGGAAATGTCCTTTACATTTGTTTCAAGGCCTGACAGCTGTCTTCCCAACTGTCTCAGTTCTAAGCACTGTTGTACTGAGGAGCAATCTGTCGACATGGCCATTGCTGAAGTTTAGGAGGTAGGTAAGGAACTTGTGCCTTTTCTACCTCCAGGACTTCAATAAAAGGCACAATGGGAACTTTGCCCCATAGCACTGAAAAAGCTGGGCTTGGAGATCAGTGCTCTAATCCTGATATTTTGCCATGCCATAGAGCAATGCCCTAACCTGGGCAAATAGATCTTGGAAGCTAAGCGCGGGTTGGCCCTGGTTAGTACTTGGATGGGAGACCACCAAGGAAATCCAAGGTTGCTACTTGGAGGCAGGCAATGGCAAGCCACCTCTTTGTCTCTGGCCTTGAAAACCCGACATGGAGTTGCCATAAGTTGGCTGTAACTTAACGGCAAACAAATAAATAAATACATAAATAGAGCAATACTCCCACAGCACTTTTGTTGGAAAGAGGGGTGTTGTGGGGTTGAGGGGCTCAAGTTTCAGTATAAGAAATTAAGCCATGTTGGTTAGACAGTGTTCTATATAATATCTCAAAATTCTATTTCTCATGGAATCCAAGCATTTTATCCCACCTATCTGAGATTTGTCTCAGAGAATCTACACTGGGCGGGAGTTTCATCTAGCCAAATTTTAGACAACTCAGTGGTGGAAACTAGTCAGAGGGTCAAAAATACTGATTTTACTGACCAAAATTCCAAAAAAACTGACCAAATACTGACAAATTACTGAACAATTTAATGTCAGCCTACTGATAAGCTAGCGTTTTAAATGTAAAACTAGGACTTCATTAAAAATGATTATTATCTGGCCTCCACCATCCCCATAGCCAGCCCCATAGTTAGAGGTGACCCATATAAAAGGATTGCACACCTTTTTATTAATTTTTTAAAAGAATAGAGGACAATGTATTCATTACTGTACAAAATTTAAGGCAAAAAAAATCCCTTTTAAAAATAATCACATACTGCAGATAATAAGACAGCAAAAACATATTAAAAACCAAACATAAAGTAATAATTATGATAACAAAACATAATTACTGTAAGGTAAGACTTGTCTTTGCTTGTACTTTATCTTTGGTTTTTTTCTGAAAAAAGAACCGGCCAGCAGCCTGCCATCCCTGGTGGAGGCCGTGTCAGGCTGGGCATTGGAACACCCGAGACCGACTGTCCTGCGTGATTTCAGTGTCCATGCGGACGATGTGGCCTGCACTCGGGCGATGGACCTAGTGCCATCCGTGGTGGCGCTGGGACTCTCCCAATATGTAACGACTCCCACTCACCAGGACACACGCTCGATCTGATCTTTGTGGCAGGGGTCACAGTGGACCGAGTCACTGCCTCAGCAGTGCCATGGTCGGACCATCATGCCCTGAAGACCCATCTGAATGTTTCACCCCAACCCTCTTTGGGTGGCGAGCAGATTTCAGCTTGCCCATGGAGCCAAATGGCCCCTATGTGGCTTCAAATGGCCCTGCGGGATCTGATGAGCTTGTGGAGGATTGGCACAGCTGACTCTTAGCAGCCATCAATGAGATCACTCCCCGACACCCTCTGCGCCCTCACTCTAGGCTGGCTCCTTGGTTTACCCAGGAGTTGCGGCTGATGAAGCGAGGGCTAAGACAGCTAGAGAGACAATAGCAGTGCGCCTACGACGAAGCCACAAGAACATCTTATAGGACATTTATGAGATCCTATGAGATGGCAGTCAGAGTATTATGCGGCCACGATTGCGTCTGCGAGCTCATGCCCAGCCCAATTATTTAGAATAATTCAGTCTATGACTGTTCTGCCACAAGGCATACCAAATGGGACACTGGCTGTGAGGCCTTTGAGAGCTATTTTGCAGATAAAGTCCTGTCGCTCCGCCATGACCTCCCCACCACAGTTAAGACAGTAAGTGAACTCGAGGCTCCATGCATGT